>NC_037681.1:82451419-82631242 GCF_003255815.1 Theropithecus gelada
AAAAAAAAAAAAAAAAAAAAAAAAAAAAAAAAAAAAAAAAACCTTCTTTTTAAGAGAGAAGGTCTCACTCTGTTGCCCACGCTCATTACAGCCTCAACCTCCTGGGCTCAGGAGATCCTCCAGCCAAAGCCTGTTGAGCAGCTAGGAGCACAGGTGGATACCATCATGCCTGCATAATTTTGTCCTTCTTTTTTGTAGAGAGAGGGTCTCACTATGCTGCACAGGCTGGTCTCAAACTCCTGACCTCAAGTAATCTTCCCACCTCCGTCTCCTAAAGTGCTGGAATTACAGGTGTGAGCTACTGCACCCAGCCAAAAAACTCTTGAAAGAGATTTTTTCCAGGAATCTAGAGGGGAAAAAATGCATTACATAGGGGAAAAATAACGATGGATTTTTTAATAAGAAATAATGAAGACCAGAAGAGGCAAATAATTTATAAAGTGCTGAAAGATTTTAATATTCCCCTCAATTTTATAGCCAACAAAAATCCTTCAGAATTGAGGTGAAATAAAACAGTCTCAGATGAATGAAAATTAAGAAAATTTGTGGCAAGACCTGTGCTTAAAAAAAAAAAAAAGGCTGGGCACGATGGCTGAAGCCTGTAATCCCAGCACTTTGGCTAGGCCAAGACGGGCAGATCACGAGGTCAGGAGATCAAGACCATCCTGGCTAACACGGTGAAACCCCGTCCCTACTAAAAAAAAATACAAAAAACTAGCCAGGTGTGGTGGCAGGTGCCTGTAGTCCCAGCTACTCGGGAGGCTGAGGCAGGAGAATGGCGTAAACCTGGGAGGCGGAGCTTGCAGTGAGCTGAGATCCGGCCACTGCACCCCAGCCTGGGTGACAGAGCGAGACTCCGTCTCAAAAAAAAAAAAAAAAAAAAAAAAGCTAAAGGAAGGTTTCAGGCAAAACGGAAATTATACTAAAAGTGAACTTAGGACATTAGGAATAAAGAGGCTGGGTGAGGTGGCCCACACCTATAATCCCAGCACTTTGGGAAGCTTAGGTGGACAGATCACTTGAGGTCAGCAGTTCAAGACCAGTTTGGCCAACATGGTGAAACCCCGTCTTTACTAAAAATACAAAATTTAGCTGGGCATGGTGGTGCATGCCTGTAGTCCCAGCTACTTGGGAGGCTGACATGAGAGAATCACTTGAACCCAGGAGGCCAAGGTTGCAGTGAGACAAGATCACACCACTTCACTCCAGCTGGGGAAACAGAGTGAGACCCTGTCTCAAAAAAAAAAAAAAAATGAAGAGCAACAGAAATGGTAAGTATATAGGTAAATATAATGAATTATTCTTCTATGCTTGTAGTTCTTTAAAATATGTTCGATGGTTAAAAGCAAAAATTATAACAATGTCTGATAGGGTTTTCAGTGATTACAGATGTCGTACATAAGACAGCAATAAGATATGGAGGGGGAGATATGGAGGGGGAGTATACAGTGGTAATGTTTTTAAATCTCACCTACAGTGGTAATATATTAATTTTAAGTAGACGTTGAAAAGTTATATATGTTTCCATCCCTTGAGCAATCATTTAAAAATTGGACAAAGACGTATAGTAAAAATGTCAATACATCGATTAAAATGGAATACTAGGCCAGACACAGTGGCTCACGCCTGTAATTCCAGCACTTTCAGAGGCCAAGGCGGGCAGATCACCTGAGGTCAGGAGTTCGAGACCAGCCTGGCCAACATGGTGAAACCCCATCTCTATTAAAAATACAAAATTAGCCAGGTGTGGTGGCGCACACTTATAATCCCAGCTACTCCAGAGGCTGAGGCAGGAGAATCACTTGAACCCAGGAGGAGGAGGTTGCAGTGAGCTGAGACCGTGCCATTGCACTCCAGCCTGGGCAAAAAGAGTAAAACTCCATCTCAAAAAAAAAAAAAGGAATACTAAAAAATGCTCAAATAAAACACGGAAGAATGCAGGACAGGGGAAATAAAGGAATGGAAAACAGAGGAACCAAATAGAAAACAAGTAATAAAATGGTTGACTGAAACCCATATATCAGTAGTTATATTAAATGTAAATTACCTCAATGCACCAACTAAAAACAGAGATTGTCTAAATGAACCTCAAAAAACCCATGACCCAATATGTGCTATTATAAGAAACTTGTGTCACATATGATATAGAGATTAAATGTAAAGGAATGGAAAAAGATATAACATGCAAACTCTAATCAAAAGAAAACTTGGATGGCTATATGGATATAGGACAAGATAAACTTCAGAGCAAATAAAGTGGCCAGGGATAAAGAAAGTCATTTCATAACAATAAAGGAGTCTGTCCATTAAGTGGACATAAGAATTCTAATTGTTTTTGCACCTAACAATGGAGCTTCAAAATACATCAAGCAAAGCCTGTAAGAAGTAAAAGAATAGACAAATCCACAATTATTATTGGAGAATTCCACACTCCAGTCTTGAAAACAGATAAAACAGACAGAAAATCAACAAAAACATAGAAGATACAGATATGGAAGAATTAAACTTCAAGGTCTAATACAATATAACACTTCACCCAACAACAGAAGAATACATATTCTTTTTAAGGGCACAAGGAGTATTAACAAAGATAGATGATGTACTGGATCATAAAACAAACAATAACCAATTAAAAAGAACAGAAAATAATACAAACTATGTTGTCTGACCATAATGAAATTAGAAATCAATAACAGAAACAAGACAAGAAAATCTCCAAACAGTTGGATATTATACAATGCACTTTAAAATAATCCATGGATCAAAGAGGAAGTCTAAAAGAAAATCAGGAAATGTTTTGAAGTTTTTTTTAAAAAAGAAAATAGAACATATCGAAACTGTGAGATGCAGCTAAAGCAATGTTTAGAGGAAATTTTATAGCATTAAAATGCTTATATTAGGCCAGGCAGGGTGGCTCATGCCTGTAATCCTAGCACTTTGGGGAGGCCCAGATGGATCGCTTGACCTCATGAGTTTGAGACCAGCCTGGGCAACATGGCAAAACCCCATCTCTACAAGAAATACAAAAATTAGCCAAGGATGGTGGTGCATGCCTGTGGTCCCAGCTACTCAAGAAGCTGAGGTGGTAGGATGCCTTGAGCCCAGGAGACAGAGGTTGCAGTGAGCTGAGATAGTGCCACTGCACTCCAGCCTTGGGGACAGAGCAAGACTCTGTCTGAAAAGTAATAATAATGATAATAATAATAATAATAGTAGTAAATGCTTATATTAGAAAAGAAAGCTCTCAAATCAATTACCTCAGTTTTCATCTTATGAAAACTAGGAAAAGGAAGAGTAAAATAAGCCCAAAGCAAGCAGAAGAAAGGAAATAATAAAACTAAGAGCATAAAAATAATTAAATTGGAAACAGAAAAATAGAGAAAAATTAATAATCCAGAAGTTGGTTTTTTTAAATGATCAATAAAATTGACAAACTTTTAGCAAGACTGACAAAGAGATAATACAAATTACCCATATCCAGACTGAAAGAGGCTGTATCACTAAAACTCTACAGACATTAAAAGGATAATAAGAGAACAATATAAACGACTTTATACACATAAACCATTTACACATTAACTCAACAACTTAGATGGAATGGACCAATTCCTCGCAAACCACTGTTACAAGAAAAACTTCAGCTAAATTAAATTTAAAGGTGTTTAACTGAGCAAGGAATGATTTGTGAATCGGGCAGCCCTCAAAATCACAGCAGATTAAGAGAGACTCCAGCACAGCCATGTAGTGGAAGAAGATTTATGGACAGAAAAAGGAAAGTAACATACAGAAAATGGAAGCGAGGTACAGAAACAGCTAGATTGGTTACAGTTCAGCGTTTGCCTTATTGGAACATGGTTTGAACAGTTGGCTACATTTGATTGGCCAAAACTCAGTGACTGGCACAGGTGTGGGCTATGTTTGGTTTATACCTCCACTTGTTATAGTTCACGATGTACAGAAAAACCTTTAGGTCGAACTTAAATATTCAAGGAGGCAGCTTTAGGCTAAACTTGATTTAACACCACAAACTACTAAAATTCACCCAAAATTAAATAGGAAGGGATGAAGAGGGAACAAGCCCCACCTCATTTTATGATGCCATCATTAGGCTGATATTAAAATCAAAGACATTACAGAAAAGAAAGCTACACATTAATGTACCTTAATGACAGAAAAATCTTCAATAAAATTTAATTCAGTAACAACAAATTGACCACATCATGACCAAGCAAGGATTATTTTGGGAATGTGAGACTGGTTCCATATTTGAAAATCAATGTCAGCCAGGTGCAGTGGCTCACACCTGTAATCCCAGCACTTTGGAAGGCTGAGGTGGGCGGATCACCTGAGGTCAGGAGTTTGAGATCAGCCTGGCCAACATGGTGAAACCCTGTCTCTACTAAAAATACAAAAATTAGCCAGGCATGGTGGTGGGCACCTGTAATCCCAGCTACTCAAGAGGCTGAGGTAGGAGAATCGCTTGAACCCAGGAGGAAGAGTTTGCGGTGAGCTGAGATCTCGCCATTGCACTCCAGCCTGGGCAACGAGAGCAAAACTCCCTCTCAAAAAAAAAAAAAAAAAAAAGAGAGAGAAAATAAAATCAATATCATCTACCATCTAACAGCCTAAGGAAGGAAAACTACATGATTGTTAATTGATACATAATTACCAATCGTGTATCAATTGAGAAAAATAGAAAAGGTAAATGCCAATTTATGATTGAAAGAAAATAAAACCTCTCAGCAGACTAGGGATAGAAGGGACTTCCCTCAACATGATAGAGGGTATCTTCAAAAAAAACCCTACAGCTGACATTATCCTTAGTGATGAAAGGCTGAATGCTTTCCCCCTAAGATTAGGAACAAGGCACAGCTGTCTACTCTTACCACTCCTACTCAGCATGGTTATGGAAGTCCTAGCCAGTTAGCCAGAAAAAGAAAGAAAAGGCACACAGATTAGAAAGAAGGAAAACAACAACAGCAACAAAACCTTTCTTTATTTGCCGATGACATGGTTGTTTACAAAGAAAATCCTAAATAATCTGTCAAAAAAAAAAAAATCTAGGACAAATAAGTGAGTTTAGCAAGGTTGCAGGATACAAAACTCAATTGTATTTTTTTATTACTTCTTTTAATTTAAAATGTTTAAGTGCTTAGTTATTTTTTAAAGCCAGGGTCTCACTCTGTTACCCAGGGTGGAGTACAGTGGTGCAATTATAGCTCATTGCAGTCTCCAACTCCTGAGCTCAAGTGATCCTCCCACCTCAGACTCCCAAGTAGCTGGGACTACAGGCATCCACCACCCTGCCTGGCTAATTTTTTTATTTTTTGTAAAGACAGGATCTGGCTATATTGCCCAGGCTTGTTTCAAACTCCTGGCCTCAAGTGCTCCTACCACCTCGGCCTCCCAAAGTGCTAGTATTACAGGCGTGAGCTTGAGGCCAGGGGTTCAAGACCAGCCTGGGCAACACAGCAAGACTGTCTCTACAGAAAATTAAAACTTAAAAAAAAATTTAAAAAAGAAAATTCTGGGAGAATTAGTGAATATTATTCCAATCTGAGGGACTAGGCAATATAATAGAAGACACTTTGAGGCAAATAGTTTTTAGGTTTAGGAGTAGGTCAGAAACCTAATGACAAGGACGTCCATCTGGGTGACACAGGGAGCAGCCAGACATTGAAAGGCAATGGGAAACAAGCAAATCTCTGAGTAAAGTACTGGCAAGATTTACAAGGCTGGGGCTCAAGCCAGGCTCCTGGCCCAGCAGGGTGCTGCAACTGGAATCCAGTAACAAGGATTGAAAGTCAGACTGGTCCTTGAAGGAAAGCGACGGACTGACTGATTGTTCTTGAATGTGCACAGGGTCTCAGTTCATCTACAGGATGGAAAGTACTGTTCTGAATCCCTCACTAGTGCAGAGAGAGAAAGCAGTGTACCTCCAGGGATGTCTTGGAGATGGGGAGTGGAGGATTGGGACAGTTTTCATTGTAAAATGTGCTGTGAACAAAGAAATGCCTCCATAACATGAATGTTATTGAGTATCTGAGTTGTGATGTAGAATGTCATGTTTATGAGATTTCTTGGGGACAATCCATACCATCTGTATCAGTCAGGATCCTGGAAACAGATAGGACCATCACACTGGGTGAGGAGAGTTTATTAAAGGGGATATTTATAAAGGCAAGGCTTAGACAAAATAAGGTGGATGGATGCCAGCCATAGTGGCTCACACCTGTAATCCCAGCACTTTGAGAGTTCAAGGTGGGAGTCCAGGGGTTCAAGACTAGCCTGAGCAACATGGTGAAACGCCGTTCTACAAAAAATACAAAAATTAGCTGGGCCTGGTGGTGCGCGCCTGTGGTCCCAGGTACTCAGGAGGCTGAGGTGGCAAGATGGCTCGAGCCCGGGATGCAGAGGCTGCAGTGAGCTGAGATCTTGCCACTGTACTCCAGCCTGGGCGACAGAGCAAAACTCCATCTCAAAAAAAAAAAAAAAAGGGTGGGGGATGCTGTAGTATCCCCAGGCTAGTAACAGCAGGGAGCTATGACCCCCCTAATGCTTGAAAGGGGAAAGAGTAGGGGTGGTTGCTAAACCCTTGAGGGAGAACTGGGTTGTGTGAGCCCTTGACAGGAGCCATAGCTTTCGCTAGAAGAAAAGCCAACCTGTGGCTATGTGGCAGTGGGGGAGCCAGGGAAATAAGCACCCCTTCCGCACTGTCTCACCAACTTCCTGTCAGGACCAGCAACCCTCCACATGTGTTGAACCCACTAGAAGCCGGGAGGTAAGGGAGCCCAGTGATGCAGTCCAGGAGGGTCCGCCTCTCAGGGCACAGAGCCGGCTAAAAAAGGCTAGAGAATTAATCTGAAGGGAAAAATAGAAGACTGTCTATGGCATGCACATTGCTATTAACTTGACTCAAAGAGGGTGTCCAGGCCTGAGTATTTTGGCTTTCTCATCTGTTTTTGCCTCTGTTATTACATCTTGGATTTTAGGCTTACCATAGGCCCTCTGTCCACTAAATTCACACACTCTCAGGGAGGGTCAAAGCTGAATCATCTCCAAACCCCTGGGTCGCTATTAATTCCAATCAAAGCCAGAAAAGGAAAGCCGGGACAGGAGAGAGTAACTGGGACCAAGCACATAACTGGAGCTCTTACTCCTCTGAGCACGGTGCGAGTTATTTAGCTGAGGGGGCAGGCAGCCCTACAGTGCCCTGTGAGGGAACAGAAGCGCAGCCCTAGGAGGCAGCCCTCCCTGGCTGGAGGAAGGGGCTGAGCATGAACCAAACCTCTGTGAGGGGGTTGTTATCACTCTGCCAGATTCCGTCCAAATAAGTAAAGGCTTCATTCCGATTTCCACTGGAGCATAACTACCAGAAAATAATGAAAACTGCCCAATGAAAGGAATACTCCGTTGGCAGCTTTCTGCTGCTTATTTTTTTGGACTTTTACCTTCTTGCTTTTTAAGTTTTTGCCACTGGCAGAATGAGATATGGTTCTTTTTCTTGCAAAAAAGAACCATACATTTTAGTGTAGAGAGACAGATGTAAAGAGAGACGTCTATAAAGATGCTAAGTGTGTTACACTTAAATTGCCTTCTACCAATGCATTCTTTCATTAACATTAAAAATGAACAGTTGAGGCCCGGCGCAGTGACTTATGCTGGTAATCCCAGCACTTTGGGAGGCTGAGGCAGGCAAATTGTTTGCACGCAGGAGTTTGAGACCAGCCTAGGCAACAACAACAACAAAAAATTAGCCAGGCATGATGGTGGGCACGTTTAGTCCCACTACTCAGGAGGCTGAGGCGGGAGGATCATTTGAGCGTGGGAGGCGGAGGTTGCAGTGAGCCAAAGGTTGCAGCGAGCTGAGCTCGCACCACTCCACTCCAGCCTGGGCGACGAGCAAGACCTTGTCTCAAAAAAAAGAAAAACAAAGGGCGAGTGCAGTGGCTCATACTGTAATCCCAGCACTTTGGGAGGCTGAGGCAGGTGGATCCCCTGAGGTCAGGAGTTCCAGACCAGCCTGGCCAACATGGTGAAACCCCGTCTGTACTAAACATACAAAAAATTAGCCAGGCGTGGTGGGGGGCACCTGTAATCCCAGCTATTCAGGAGGCTGAGGCAGGAGAATCACTTGAACCCAGGAGAAGGAGCTTGCAGTGAGACCAGATCGTGCCACTGTACTCCAGCCTGGGCGATAAAAGGGAAAGTCCGTCTCAAACAAACAAACAGACAAAAAACAGTTGTTATGATCGTGGAACATGCAGTGGAAGTGAGATGTAACTTCTTTATAATAATAGCCTATGTGCACATTTTAAATGAAAAGTATGTATGGCTTTTATAATTATTTTCCTTTTTTCTGTTATGTTTGTTCTGATTACATTTATTGAAATGTAAAAATAAAAATCAGCAATTGATGTACAATACATGAGAATCAAAAGAAAATCTGGTGGTGTTTCTGATGCCTCTTGAACATTTCGAGATGTTTGAATAGGTGTCTGTGAATTTTCATTTACAAAGTTAGACTATTAGTCCAAAAATAGATTAGATTATTATTCCAAAAATAGATTAGAGAAATACCGTATTTTCAAAATGCGATATTTCTAGTGATTTGAAGTTTCTGGGTGAGTTTTTACAGTGCTTGAGGAAATAATACATTACACAAGTCATAAAAGTTTACAGCACTAGCAAGCGAGTGAAAGCATCTTCGTCGTATCGCTTCTATGCATGTGTTTTAAACAAACTGTGTTTATTTGATTAGTCATATTTGGAATCAAAATTTAGACCTCTTATTGCTAGACAGCAAATGTAGACTGCAGGCCTTTTTTGTACAGTTGAATGACATCAGAGCAGATTATTTTATCTATAGACCAAAAACAACACCACCACCCTTTGCAGGCTGAGTTGGTTTTTTTGTGACAGGGTCTCACTCTGTTGCCCAGGTTGGAGTGCAGTGGAACCATCTCAGCTGTCTGCGTGCTCTGCCTCCCGGGTTCGAGCCATTCTCCTGCCTCAGCCTCCCGAGTAGCTGGGATTACAGGTGTGAGCCACTGTGCCTGGCCCAGGCTGAGCTTTTAATTCTTTCCCTTTTCTGCACTAGCAAAGAGGCAAGAAAAGGTTGGTTTTTCTTTGTTTTTTTGTTTGTTTTTGAGACGGAGTCTCGCTCTGTCACCCAGGCTGGAGTGCAGTGGCGCGATCTCGGCTCACTGCAAGCTCCACCTCCCGGGTTCACGTCATTCTCCTGCCTCTGCCTCCTGAGTAGCTGCGACTACAGGCGCCTGCCACCACGCCTGGCTAATTTGTTTTTTGATTTTTAGTAGAGATAGGGTTTCACCATGTTAGCCAGGATGGTCTTGATCTCCTGACCTCGTGATCCGCCCGCCTCGGCATCCCAAAGTGCTGGGATTACAGGCTTAAGCCACCATGCCCAGCCAAAAAAGGTATTTTGTTTGTTGATGTTAAAGTATGATTTAAGACATATTCAAACTTCCCTTTATATTATCTCTACATATTAATAAAAATCTTTAAAATTAATAGCAGATATTGCAATTTGTAAAAGCATCAATTATGTCTTTACTTCGGTGATTTTAAATTATAGTTTCCCTGAATACTCAAATATTTAGCACAAATAGCTCCATGGAGATGACAAACTGCAGCTCAAACGCAATTCAATTCCTTTATTCTCCAGTGTGTGTGATCTGTTTCCATGGAAATTACATGTTGACCAGGAATTGTAAAAATACTATATGCAAACATATCTTAGAAGCAGACCTTTTTAGAGAAAAATTGTGATTTACTTTGAGTCACTCCATTGAAACTGTTCAAATAATAGAAAATAAAACTGTATTTTTCTTCAGCAGAGACCCTTCTGCAATTTCCCTTAGCTTCATATGTTAATCTAATAGTATTGGAGATTATAGAGACTTTAATTTGCCTTTTGGTGAGAGTAAAATTAAATCTTAATGATTTAGGTAAATTTATTCATCAAAAAAGATTAAGAACTTAGTCTGAGCAAGGTGTTGTTCAGGGTACTAAAAAGAACACAGAGCCATGTACCAATACCTTAATGGTGTAAAATGGGATGACTATGGTAAAGCTGATGATCAATGTGCTCTGGGAGTGTGAAGGAGGAAGGGAGATAAAGGAAGTCTTCTTGCATGACATGACATTTGAACTGGGTCTTGAAAATGAGAACCTGAGGCTGGGCACGGTGGCTCACGCCTATAATCCCAGCATTTTGGGAGGCCAGGGTGGGCAGATCACTTGAGGTCAGGAGTTCGAGACCAGCCTGGCCAACATGGCGAAACGTCATCTCTTCTAAAAATACAAAAATTAGCCAGGCATAGTAGCACATGTCTGTAATCCCAACTATTTGGGAGGCTGAGGTACAAGAATCGCTTGAACCCAGGAGGTGGCAGCTACAGTGAACCGTGATCGCCCCACTGCACTCTAGCCTGGGCATCTGAGACTCTATCTCAAAAAAAAAAAGAAAAAAAGACTTGAGTAGAAAATGCTTCCTGGTGAGGGAAACCATCTAGGCGAAAGCATGGAGGTGGGAAAACCGAAGGCATGTTTGTGGAATGCTGAGAAATCCAACTGGCTGATATGTAAAGGACACTGTGGGAGATAAGATGAAAATTCAAGCTTATGGCTAGGCCTTGAACGCCGTGCTAATTTGGATATTATGCTCAAGAGCAGTGTTGTTCTGTTAGGGGGACTATAATCTGGACTGTCAGAAGTTGAATGTTAAAAGACGAAAAAGTAAGGGAAGGAAAGAGATCAGTACATTGAGAAGAGTGGCCCTGAAAGGAGGAAGAGAATGGAGAAATAGCTTGAAGGACTAGCCGCCTTGAAAAATGGTTTATTTGAGACATATGGTGTTTTAAAAATATGTCCACAAGTTTTTAAAAATTCCTTTCTTTAAGAGGCAGTGATGAATTCTGCTCCTTTAAATGTGGGCTGAATGTGGCAACTGACTACTAGCAAATAGAATGAGGCAGAAGTGACAGTGTGCCACTTCTGAGACTAGGTCATAAAAGGCACTGGGACTTCCTTCTTGCTTACTTTCTCAGATTACTCGCTCTGGGGAAGCCAGCTGCCATGTTGTGAGGATGCTCAACCTTGGAAGTGAATTCTCCAGCCCCAGTAAAGCCTTCTGATGATGACAGCCCTGGTTGACATCTTGATTGCAGCCCCGTGAAAGATGCAGAGCTGGAACCAGCAGAAGCTAAGCTGGTCTCCTATTCCTGACCTACAGAAACTATGAGATCCTGTGTTGTTGTTGGATCTACTAAACTTTGAGGTAATTTGTGATGCAGTAATAGATAACTAATGCAGGAGGTTGGAAAAGGAGAGTCTTTTCTTTTCTTTCTTTTTTTTTTTTTTAGACAAAGTTTCACTCTTGTTGCCCAGGCTGGAGTGCAATGGCATGATCTTGGCTCACTGCAACCTCCACCTCCCGGGTTCAAGTGATTCTCCTGCCTCAGCCTCCTGAGTAACTGGGATTACAGGAGCACACCACCACACCTGGCTAATTTTTGTATTTTTAGTAGTAGAGGCACGGTTACACCGTGTTGGCCAGGCTGATCTTGAACTCCTGACCTCAGGTGATCCACCCGCCTCAGCCTCCCAAAGTGCTGGGATTAGGGGAGTGAGCCACCACGCACAGCTGTAAAAGGAGAGTCTTAAACATGCTTGTGGATTGAGAAGAAGGAGCCAGTGGAGACCGAGAGTGAAGATCACACAAGGAGAGGGGAAATCATAGTTAGGTTAAATTCTGGAGGAAGTTTCTAGGGGGTAGGATCATCAGTAAAGAGTGAAGTTATTTTTGGAAAGAAAGAGTGAGGATCAGAAAAATTTTCAGGTTTTTTGATCTGAAATGGAAGGTGATATCAAGTTCTTGGTTCCTTCATCAAAGGAGGAGATCAGGTCTTCTGCTGAGATAAAGGAACCTCTGGGATCAAGAGCTCCAAGAGCAGGAAAAATTGGAAGAGCTACTGTTCGATATCACATAGACAATCAGATAAAGCAAAGAACACAATTCTCTCCAGCTAGGCTTAGCACCCTGGGAGAGTAAGCTGAGAAAGCAGACAGTGGAGCTTACCCAGGGGTGGGGATTGATAAGGCAGATATGAAAGATCAAGTGGGCAGAGGATTCTGAGATGCTAATGTAATTAAAGTGGCTGGGCATGAAGTCTAGACAGGGTACAAGGGCATCTGAAATTATAAGAGGAGTAATGAACCGAGAATACAAAAGGGTGGAACTTCCACAGCAACTATAATCTGTATAACACATCTCATGCTTTATTCATAAACTCCCTTAGTATCATGACCTTTTTTAGCATGTATGCCTAGTTGCCCCAGTGAGATAATAAATTCAGGGTAATGACCCAAGTTTATACAATTTGTACCCTCTTAGAAGCTAGCACTTTGCTCATAAGGATTCATATATTTGTTGAATCAATGAATAAAATCATTCTAGCATTGTGTGTGTGTGTGTTCTACTGTTTTTTTCTTCCTTCACAATAAGCATCTGATTGAAGATAAAGATCTGCTCCTGTTAGATAGTCAAAGTATTCCATCCTTGTCTTTAAGAGCCGGGGTTTCTGGATGTTTTTAAGAAGAATTATATAATTATTTAAAAAGGAACAATACCCGATTGGCTAAAGACAATAAGCCTAATTATGCCGATGTGAAGCAACCTTGAAATAAACCTTCGGTGATTTCTTTTCAATCTGACAAAAAACAGAATAAAAGTGAAAAGGTTTAGAGGGAAATAAGAGATCAGCATTCTCCTGGAAAATCAGGGGAAGTGGAGGCCTCTATTTAGAGGAATCTTGCAGAAGCTGAGATCCTCAGTAGGGGCTCTGAGAAGGGTGTCTGGTTTTTGAAGATTACTAGTACAAATGGATCCTTAGCCTCAGTGGACATTGATGTATCCTTTACCTGGCACACTCTTCTGTCATTGCTTCCCTGGAAAAAGTAGGCCTGTTAAAGTCTATTAAGAAAAAATTGAAAATAAGCTTTTAAACTACTAGATAGAGTCATTGACTGTAATGATATATAGGTAGTCCTTCCAATTTTACCACCTGCTCTTCTATGTATTATACATTCTCACTCCAACCCACCTTTCATTCAGTTCAGGTTTTTCTATATCAGCTGATGAATTGGTATTTTGAACTACAGTATGGTGATACAGCCAAGAGTTTCAGTTCAGTTTTGGCAGTTACTACCTTTTGTGATGAGTTTGTTTATGCAATTATTTGAATGTTCGATTGCATTTTGCTCCTATTTTATTAATAAAATGAAGGGAAGCCAGCGGGCACAATGGCTCATGCCTGTAATCCCAGCACTTTGGGAAGTTGAGGCAGGTGGATCACCAGAGGTCAGAAGTTCTAGACCAGCCTGGCCAACATGACAAAAACTCATCTCTACTAAAAATGCAAAAATTAGCCCGGTGTGGTGGCAGGCACCTGTAATCCCAGCTACTCAGGAGGCTGAGACAGGAAATTCGCTTAAACCTGAGAGGTGGAGGTTGCAGTGAGCTGAAGTCACACCACTGCACTCCAGCCTGGGTGACAGAGGGAGACTGTGTCTCAAAAAGAAAAAGAAAATAAAAGAGAAAGAAAGAAAGAAAGAAAGAAAGAGAGAGAGAGGAAGGAAGGAATGAAGGAAGGAAGGAAGGAAGGAAGGAAGGAAGGAAGGAAAAGGAAGGAAGGAAGGAAAAATCAAAGGGTTGATATCAATGATGGCAAGTGTAGTTTTCATACACTTAGTATGATTGAGACAAAGATAGAAATCATTTGGCTATTAAAAAGAAACAGAACTCAGCTACAATCAGATGCTGATTTTCCTCATTGAAAAGGAAAAAAATCAATAGAAGAACACATGTAAAGTGCTGGGATTGAGTTACCAAACATTGTACCTGAAACTGAGGTGTAATGAGAAATTTTATGCTGGGCACGGTGGCTCACACCAGTAATCCCAGCACTTTGGTAGGCCGAGTCAGGAAGATCATTTGAGCTCAGGAGTTGGAGAGCAGCCTGGGTGACACGGCAAAAACCTGTCTCTACAAAAAAATACAAAAACTAGCCGAGCATGGTGGCATGAGCCTGTATTCCCAGCTACTTGAGAGACTGAGTGGGAGGATGGCTTGAGCCCAGTCAGAGGTTGTAGTGAGCCAAGATCACGTCACTGCACTCCAGCCTGGGCAACAGAGTCTCAAAAAACCCAGTCTAAAAAAAAAAAAAAAAAAGGTTGAACCCTCAAGGCTACTTCCAAACACAATACCTTAATCATATTCAAGAGAATAACAATTTTTGTATGTTGGCACAACAGAGATTTCCATAATGTAACTTTAGACAGCTGTTCTCTCTTCATCAGTTTAGTAGGCCAAATATAAGAGTTTGTTTATACAAACATTTTACGAGAAGTTGTGAAATCATGACACTGTGTTGTTGTATAATTGATAAGGTCTTTATGCATTTATTTTGAAGCACAAAAGAGTATATAAGTGGATGTCACAATGGGCAACTTCTTTTCTTCAGTGCCTCCATCAAATCCAGAGAAAAGAGGCATGTTCAGCAAACCTTGATATTTCCATAGAGATGTAGGGCAGAAAATGCCAGGATAAATTTTACAAATCAACTAAACTGATAGTGCCATAAATAAGAAAGGAGAAATGAAAATTATATATTTCTCAAGTCTCACACCAAATCCAAATGATGCTTTTTAAGTGCTTTAAAGACATCCCACTGGAAAATAGATCATGGTTTTATTTGCCTTCCTCCAATTAGAAAGATTGCTGCTTCATTCTGTATGTTGGTCCCCAGAGAGCTTACAATGGTGAGAGCATGGAAGGAAAAGAAATACTCATCATCTGGAAAGCAGCTCAAAGCAGATGTTGTACAATGCAGTTCAGGCAAAGTCACAGCATCGTAGATAAAGGAGCAGGCTTTACTGGGAAACTTACAAGCTGAGAGCCTGCAAGAGAAGGCATGGGGGATATGCTGGGACCAGGGCTGTTACAGGAGGTAGCTAGTGAGGTATGGGCAGGGCAGGAGAGGGCTCCCCTCACGCACACACCAGGAGTGTCCATCGACCATCAGGTGATGGTCTGGCAGTTGTTAACTGTCTTTCTAAAGTAATAATTGGTCACAGCCACCACCAGGGAAAGGCAGTCTCCTAATAACTAGAAAATGCTTGGCCAGGCCTGGTGGCTGTAATCCCAGCTACTCGGGAGGCTGAGGCAGGAGAATCACTTGAACCCAGGAAGCAGAAGTTGCAGTGAGCTGAGATGGTGCCACTACACTCCAGCCTGGGCAACAGAGCGAGATTCTGTCTCAAAAAGAAAGAAAGAAAAGAAAATGCCTGAAGGCTGGGCATGGTGGCTCACGCCTGTAATCCCAGCACCTTGGGAGGTTGAGGCGACGGATCACTTGAGCCCAGGAGTTCAAGACCAGCCTGGGCAACATGGCCAAATCCCATCTCTACAAAAAATACAAAAACTAGCCGGATATGGTGATACACGCCTATAATCCCAGCTACTCAGGATTGAGGTGGGAGGATTGCTTGAGCCTGGGAGGCCAAGGTTACAGTGAGCCAAGATGGCACCACTGCACTCCAGCCTGGGTGACAGAGTGAGACTCTGATGAAAAAAAAAAAAGAAAAGGAAAAGGAAAAGGAAAAGGGAAAGGGAAGGGGAAGGGAAGGGAAGGGAAGGGAAGGGAAAGAAAGAACTGGTGATCAGCAGCTTCCCGATAAGATCTCAGGAGTGGGAAGAAATAACACGAGACCCTGGAAACATGCCAACGTATAAAACCCCAAGTCAAGAGTTTAAACAGTGCACTCGGTCTCTCAAGTCGCCTACTTGGCCCTCTTCCAAGTGTACTTTCCTTCCTTTAGTTCCTGCTCTAAAGCTTAATAAACTTTTACTCCTGCTCTAAAACTTGCCACAACCTTTCTTCGGCCTTATGCTCCTCATTCGAATTCTTTCTTCTGAGAAGGCAAGCAGATGTTGTACAACGGAGCCCAGGCAAAGTCACAGCATCATAGATGCAGACCTGCAGGGAACTACCACCACTAACGGGGTGTTCTGTTGGACAGGTCATAGTGAGCATTCCAGTGAAGGCACATCCCTCCCTTTTTGTTCTCTCTTTTTCAAGACCAAAACTTGAACATTCTTATCCGTGGGATCCACATAGACAATGTGGCATCAGGCTGTCTTGATGTAGATGCCAAGAGTCAGGAGTTATCTGAGAAGGCCAGTTGCTTCTTATCTGGAAGTCTTGGGTGCCCACTGGAAGTTGCAGCCCCTCCAGCGGGGAGGGAGAAAGTCATGGGAAGCTGAGTTTGGAAGAAATAGGAAGGCACTGGGTTACAGCTCTTCCCCCGTCCTGGAAGCCCAGAGTCATCTTCAGACTCTACTGTTTCACCACTGGCACTGGTCAGTGGCATCATCTTTTAATATAAAAAGCCATAAAGGGGCCCGGGGCGATAGCTCATGCCTGTAATCCCAGCACTTTGGTTGACCGAAGCAGGAGGGAATAACTTGAGCTCGGGAGCCGGAGACCAGCCTGGGCAACATGGCGAGACCTCCATCTCTAAAAAAAAATATAAAAAGTTAGCTGGGCATGGTGGCGGACGCCTGTAATCCCAGCTACTCGGAGGTTACCTTACCACTCCACTCCAGCCTGGGCAACAGAGTGAGACCCTATCTCAAAAAAAAAAAAAAAAGGTCATAAAATTTAGGATTCTATTTCTATGAGCATTTTCAGATGCCTTCTCCTTGTTCACAGCTCCTAGGACCTTTTGTTTTATTCTAGTTTAAGCAAAATTTAAATATTTTTAAAGTTGGCAGTTAAAATCACGAAGAAAGGAGATCGAGACCAGCCTGGCCAATATGGTGAAACCGCATCTCCACTAAAAATACAAAAATTAGCCGGGCGTGGTGGCTCGCGCCTATAATCCCAGCTCCTCGGGAGGCTGTAGTAGAAAAATCGCTTGAACCCGGGAGGCGGAGGTTGCATTGAGGCGAGATCATGTCACTGCGCTCCAGCCTGGGCGACAGAGCGAGATTCCGTCTAAAAAAAAAATAAAAGAATTTTCAATATTTGTGCCTTCCGGCCTCGGCGGTGAAGTTAGTTCTCTTTGAAGGCTGCCGCTAACTCATTGCCACCTGCTGGAGAAGAGAAGAAGTGCAGCCGGACGCCTGCCGCCGTGTCTGGCCTGTGCCGCCGCCTCCGCAGCCCGAAATCTTCCTGCGCTCCAAGGCACCGCCCTGGTGCTCCAGGTGAAGGCTGAAGAACGGTATGTGCTATGTGCGGTGGGCTCTGGCAAAGGCGGGTTCCCGCCCTTTCCATTCCTGTGGAGTGTGGTGTGTGCGACCTGCACCCTTCCCTTTACTGTGGGGGTGGGCACCCCGGCGAACCGCAAAACAGCAGGCGGACTCCCCTGCTGGAGAGAAGCCGGGGAAGTGCAATGGTAAGAGGAGCGGTGGCCACACCTGCTGCTGTGAGGATCTGAGCAGGGTTGGGTTTTTGTTGTTGTTGTTGTTGTTGTTGTTTGTTTTTGTTTTTGTGTTGTGTGTGTGTTTTAATTATACTTTAAGTTCTGGGATACATGTGCAGAACCTGCAGGTTTGTTACATAGGTATACATGTGCCATGGTGGTTTGCTGCACCCTTAAACCCATCATCTACATTAGGTATTTCTCCTAAAGCTATCCCTCCCCTAAACCCCACCCCCCGACAGGCCCTGGTATGTGATGTTCCCCTCCCTGTGTCCATGTGTTCTCATTGTTCAACTCCCACCTATGAGTGAGAACATGCGGTGTTTGGTTTTCTGTTCTTGTGATAGTTTGCTGAGAATGATTGTTTCAAGCTTCATCCATATCCCTGCAAAGGACATGAATTCATCCTTTTTTATGGCTGCCGTTTTTTTATTTTGTTTGGTTTTGTTTTTGGAGATGGAGTCTTGCTGTGTCACCCAGGCTGGAGTGCAGTGATGCGATCTCAGCTCACTGCTCACTGCAACCTCCGCCTCCAGGGTTCAAGCAATTCTCCTGCCTCGGCCTCCCAAATAAGTGGGATTACAGGCGCCCGCCACCATGCCAGGCTAATTTTTTTTTTTTTTTTTTTTTCGTAGAGGCAGGGTCTTTCTTTGTTGCCAAGGCTAGTCTTGAACTCCTGGTCTTGAACTCCTGGTGGGTGTGTTCTGCCTGCCTCAGCCTCCCAAAGTGCTGGGATTACAGGCATGAGCCACGGCATCCAGCCTGGAGCAGCTTTGATGTGCTTCTATAGTGTGTGAACAGGTGAAGTTTACTTATTTAGGCTAATGTCATATGACCTTAGGAATAAAAATTAGAGAAAGCAATTTTCAAGCCTGCTCTTGTAGGTATAAAATTAGGCCTGTAAGCAAGAGATTTGAAAACTCGTTCACCACAGACCACTGACATTTTTCATGGCTCCAAGAAAGTAGTTAGATGTATTGAATACCTAAGTATTTAACTGTTGTTTGTTTCAAGAATATCACTAGGGCTGCCGGGCATGGTGGCTCATGCCTATAATCCCAGCACTTTGGGAGGCCAAAGTGGGCGGTTCACTTGAGGTCAGGAGTTAGAGGCCAGCCTGGCCAATATGGCGAAACCCTGTCTCTACTAAAAATACAAAAATTAGCCCCGCGTGGTGGCTGTGCACTTGTAATCCCAGCTACTCGGGAAGCTGAGGCAGGAGAATTGCTTGAACCTGGGAGGTGGAGGTTGCAGTAGGGGAACCTGCTAGGGGAAATTGTTTTTCAAATCCATCCACTTCTTTTCTTCCCAACTGAGTCATAGTTCAGGGAACCACACTCTCTCCCCTAGATCTGCCTCTCCCTACCTTGAGGGTTCTCTGCTTCCAGGCTTGCCAGCATCTGAGCCATTCGACAGCAAGTAGAATGATCATTATAAAATGCAGATCTAAGTATGTCTTTGCCCTGCTTGAAAATCCTTCAATGGCCTGGTGTCGTAGGGCACACCTGTAATCCCTACTATTTGGGAGGCTGAGGTGGGAGGATGGCTTGAGCCCAGGAGTTGGAGGCTGCAGTGAGCTATGATTGCCGCTGCACTCCAGCCTGGGTGACAGAGTGAGGACCTGTCTAAAAGAGAAAGAAAGAGAGAGTGTGAGAAAGAGGAGGGAAGGGTGGGGAGAAGAAAGAAAGGCAGGGGAGAGAGAGAGAAAGATGAAAGAGAGAAAGAAAAAAGAGAGGGAGGGAGGGAGGAAGGAAGGAACGAAGGAAGGAAAAAAGGGAAGGAGGGAGGGAGGGAGTATGAAAGGAAGGAAGAGAAGGAAGGGAGGAAGACAAAGGAAAGGAAGGAAGGGAGGAAGGAGGAAAGGAATGAAGAAAGAGGAAGGGAAAGAAAAGGAATAGAAGGAAGGGATCCTTTCATTGTTTTGGAGTCCAAACCCTCTAATAAGTTTATGAGGCCACTCTGGGGCTGGCCCAGCCTCTTCTTTTAACCTGGTGCTTGTGCCATGCAGCCTCCCTTTCTCAAGCACATCACTTCTGGGCCTTTATACACACCCCCTTCCCTCACGCAGTCACTGTTGAAGGAAATGGCTTTTTTCTTCTTCTTCTTCAGGCCTTAGCTTCCTTTTGGAAGAGGCCCCTAGCCTCCCTGAGACTGGCTGGGTTCTGCTTCACTCTCACAGCCCAGCCCAGCCTAGCCCAGTCCCTTGGACCATTCACAGCCCATGAGAAGTTGGGTCCTCTCTCCATCCCCTTACACTTCAGGCTCCCTGAGGGCAGGACCAGGTCTTGTTGACTTTTGTATCCCAGTGTCTAGTGTGCCTGGTCCATAATAGGTGTTTAGAAACTAGGAACCTGTTCATCAGTGGGAACACATGGACACAGGGAGGGGAACAACACACACTGGGGCCTGTTGGGGGCGCTGGGGGAGGGAGGGGCTTAATACCTAGGTGATGGGTTGATGGGTGCCGCAAACCACCATGGCACACATTTACCTATGTAACAAACCTGCACGTTCTGCACGTGTATCCCAGAACCTAAAATTAAATTTTTTTTTTAAAAAAAGGAACCTGTTCATGTTGCATGAATAAGTGGAATATTTGAAACATTTTTAATTCCCAAGAAAAAATATGTATGCCATCAATTTTATGGACTAAATTAGAATCCAATTCTTTAAAAGTAGGTTTTCTGATAAAGGAGAAATTCCCAATTTACTGTCATGGTTTGATTTAAAAAAAAAAAAAAAAAAAACTGATGTGAGAAATGAAATTAAATGTTTGGCCAGGTGTGGTGGCTTATGCCTCTAATCCCAGCACTTTACGAGGGCAAGACAGGAGGATCACTTGAGCCCAGGAGTTCAAGACCAGCCTGGGCAACATAGCAAGATATTGTCTCTACAAAAAATAAAATAAAATGTCCCCCCAAATCTGTTATAAATGAGATAAGACCCATGAGAATCATTCAACTGTTTCTTTTCTTAGACCTGACTTTCTCAATAGAATGTGTATTACTTAAGAATGAGAGTTTTTACAAGACTAAAATACTATTCTGAAAAATAAGTGTGACTTTGCACTGATTAAATTTGGCCATAGTTAATTAATCCGTAATATTTGATATGGTTTGGCTGTGTCCCCACCCAAATCACATCCTGAATTGTATTTCCCATAATCCCCACGTGTGATGGGAGGGACCCAGTGGGAGATAATTGAATCATGGGGGTGGTTACCCCATGCTGCTGTTCTCATGACAGCAAGTGGGTTCTCATGAGATCTGATGATTTTATAAGGGGCTTTTCCCAATTTGCTCAGCACTGCCTCTTTCCTGCTGCCATGTGAAGAAGGATGTATTTGCTTCCCCTTCCACCATGATGGTAAGTTTCCTGAGGCCTCCCCAGCCACACGGAACTGTGAGTCAATTAAACTTCTTTCCTTTTTTAATTACCCAGTCTTGGGCAGTCCCTTATAGCAGCATGAGAATGGACTAATACAATATTCTTTCCTATTAAAGAAAACTTTATTTGAATAAAGTTGTAGAACACTTTTTTTTTTTTTTTTTTTTTTGAGTCTAAAACCAGGGCAAGTTTAAATTCTGGACCTCCAAACCAGATTTCAGAAAGACTTAATCGTGCCAGAATCACCTTATTATTAACAGGGTTTGTTTGTGCCTTCATTCTAGGGGCTCTCAAACACACCAAAGCCTGCTAAGGCTCCAGCTCTCTCTATGAAGCAAGACACCCCTGTGTTCAGTGGCATTTGGCAAGGACCCTGAGGTCACAGCCCGGTTTTGTGATGTGGTGATAACGACTTTAAGTGGTGAACGCCAAAGATTTTATATTCTGTGTGCAAATCATGATGGATCTAATGGCACAGCATGTAAAATTTCTCAAGTATTGCTTTGCCACCTCCACTGCTCATTAATTTAACTTGGTAGGAGTTTCTTGATGGAAGACAATCAAACATTTTTATGAATGAGTCGCAAATACTATTACACTGATCCTTTGGAAAATGTAATTCTTATTGTTTTATAAGAAAACAGTCATCACCTGCAATAGACTGATGTTTGTGCTCCCCTCAGCCCCAACCAAATTTATATGTTGAAATGTTGAAATTCTAACCACTGGTGTGTATCAGGAGGTGGGACATTTGGAAGGAAATAAGGTCATGAGGGTGGAGCCTTCATGAATGGGATTAGTGTCCTTACAAAAGGGGACCCCAGAGAGCTCTCTGGCCCTCCTTCTGCTTTGTGAGAATACAGCAAGAAGATGGCTGTGTCTGAACCAGGAAGTGGACCCTCAGACACTGACTTTGCTAGCACCTTGCTCTTAGACTCCCCATCCTCCAGAACTATGAGAAATAAATCTGTTGTTGAAGCCACTCAGTCTGTGGTATTTTTGTTACAGCAGTCTGAACAAACTAAGACATCATGTTGCTTAGTTTTCCAGAAATAAACATATTTTCCAAGGACAGAAAAGGACAAAAGCAGAAAGCAAAAGATACTTCCTGGTATTCTCCTGGTAGGAATATTCCTCCAGCTACAAGAACATTAGTGTAGTGGGCTGAACAATGGTCCCCTAAGATAGCAAGTCCTAATCCCTAATACCTTTGGAACCTGAAAATGTTACCTTATTTGGAAAAGGCTCTTTGAAGATGTGATTTTTTTTTCAGATTTATTTTTAGATAGGGAGATTATCCTGGATTATCCAGGTGGGTCCTAAATGCCATCACATGCATCTTTGTAAGAGATAGGCAGAGAGAGATTTGAGACAGACATAGAAGAGCTAATGTGAAAACAGAGGCAAATATTGGAGTGATGCTTCCACAAGCCAAGGAATGCCAGCAGCCATCAGAAGCCAGAAGAAGCAAAAAGAATGAATTCTCAGCTGGGTGTGGCGGCTCATGCCTGCAGTGTCAGCACTTTGGGAGGCCAAGGCAGGTAAATGGCTTGAGCCCAGGAGTTCAAGACCAGCCGTAGGCAATATGATGTAACCCTGTCAGGAGGTCAGGAATTCAAGACCAGCCTGGCCAACATGGTGAAACCTTGTCTCTACTAAAAATACAAAAATTAGGTGGGCTTGGTGGCAGGCACCTGTAATTCCAGCTACTCGGGAGGCTGAGGCAGGAGAATCACTTGAACCCTGGAGGCAGAGGTTGCGGTGAGCCAAGATCGCACCACTGCACTCCAGCCTAGGTGACAGAGTGAAACTCTGTCTCATAAAATAAAATAAAATAAAATAAAATAAAATAAAATAAACTGGACTTCAGGAAAATAGGTCTGTAGCAAACTGCTCAAATCCTAATACAATGTTGTAACCAGAGCACTAAAAAAACAATCATAATGCTGATTTAAAAAAAAAAAAAAAGAGCCCATTCTATCTGCACTTGCATGTGCACCCACCTTCGTCATCAGCCAGCCTTTGCAGCATCAAACCCTTGGGCTCACACTACCTGCTCTGAGATGTAGACACGTGAGGGAATTAGAGATCATCTTCATTGGGAAAAAAGGCTTCTGGAATTAAATGAATGACATGTACACATAACTTCTTCGTCTGCACTTTTACCAGATAGCTTAACATTGGGGAAAAACTCGTGGTCTTTAAAGTCACTATATTGCCACTACTTGCACAAAAGGAAAGTATTTCTTCAGGATTTGTTTTTTTTTCCTTTAAGATCTTCATACATTGCTTCAAAATATTAATGTGCAATGAAAAATAGCATAGAAACCATGTGACTTCCATGTTATGCTGTCCTCAGTGCCCGAATTACCAATTTACATGTGACCTATTATTACAGAAACACATCATAGAAGAAAGGACTGTGTTCAGGAGGTTAGGGAGGAGAAGATTTTGTGTAGCAATGATCTTGTTACTTGGTCTTATTGGAGCTGTACAAAAGGCACAAAAATGGAAATATTGAACGTATTAGTCAGCATTGTATCTGCATGCATGTAAACAGAAACTCAACTACCATGTCTTTACCAAATAGGGATTTGTTTTTCCACATGGTCAGGATTCAAAGGTGGGCAGGCCAGGCTGCTGCAGCTGCTCTAGGGACCCAGGTTCCTCCTAGCTCCCTGTACTATCCTTAGATTGTTGCTTTCATCTTCATGGTGGCAGGACAGCTACTTGACCATCAAGCATCGAGTCCATGAGTCAGGCAGGAGGAAGAAGGACAATGGGCATGTTCCTGGAAGCACCACGAAGCCACTGTTTATAGAGCTGAGAGTTGGCCAGATCATGTCATAAAGTAACCCCAACTACAAGAGAGGCTGGGCATTCAATATTTTAAGTGGGTAGACTGTGCCCAGAATAAAATTGGATTCTGTGAGTAAATACAATGGGAAAATGGCTATTGGCAAGCAGCTGGCAGTGTCTGCCACATTGGCATAAAATGTGTCTTAAAGATGCTCATTATAAATCTGATATTTATTTATTTATTTGAGATGAAGTCTCACTCTGTCACACCAGGCAGGAGTGCAGTGGTGCAATCTCAGCTCACTGCACACTCTATCTCCCAGGTTCAAGTGATTCTCCTGTCTCAGCCTCCCAAGTAGCTGGGATTACAAGTGTGCACCACCACACCCAGCTAATTTTTGTAGAGACAAGATTTCACCATGTTGGCCAGGCTGGTCTTGAACTCCTGACCTCAAATGATCTGCCTGCCTCAGCCTCCCAAAGTGCTGGGATTACAGGTGTGAGCCACCGCACTCAGCCATAAATCTGCTGTTTATTGAACTCAGAAATTTCTTAAGAGGCCTTAGGGTTGATGCTCACAGGAAACAATTTTCCTCTGCAGGGAAATCTTAAAGAATACCACTTTAAAAATTACTGGATTGGCCTGGCGCAGTGGTTCATGCCTGTAATCCCAGTACTTTGGGAGGCCGAGGTGGGCGGATCATGTGGTTAGGAGTTTGAGACCAGCCTGGCCAACATAATGAAACCCCGTCTCTACTGAAAATACAAAAAAATTAGCTGGGTGTGGTGGCGAGTGCTGTAATCCCAGCTACTTCGGAGGCTGAGGCAGTAGAATCCAGGAGGCACAGGTTGCAGTGAGCCGAGATCGTGCCACTGTAGTCCAGCCTGAGCGACAGTGCAAGGCTCTGTCTCAAAAATAAGAAAGAAATTACTGGATTAGGTTCTGCAGAAATGCTTTTGAATAATGTTTTTTGTTTTTTGGGTTTTCTTTGAGATGGAGTTTCACTCTTGTCACCCAGGCTGGAGTGCAATGGCACGATCTCGGCTCACTGTAACTTCCTGTGTTCAAGTGATTCTCTTGCCTCAGCCTCCTGAGTAGCTGGGATTATAGACGCACGCCACCACGCCCGGCTAATTTTTGTATTTTTAGTAGAGATGGGGTTTCATCATCTTGGCCAGGCTGGTCTCAAACTCCTGACCTCAGGTGATCTGCCCACCTTAGCCTCTCAAAGTGCTGGGATTACAGATGTGAGCCACTGTGCCTAGCTTGAATAATGTTAATAAGGGGTTTTGAATAATGCTGCTAAAAGGACTCTAGGAATGTATACAACTTTAGATTTAAAAACAAAACAAACACAAACTTCTATAATTTGCAGTCTCCCACATCTCTTCATTTGTAAAATGTATTACACTGAATCAAAACACATGAGACACATAAATCAGATTTAATTTTCAATTAGAATAAAACTCCTGATCTATTATCTGGGTAAAACTTATTAATCCCTAAAAGTTCTCTTTAAAATGAGCTGTTTGTTATAACACATTCCCTAAAAACAAAAGTACCACATTTAACTTCAGGAGAGCTAAGTGCGAGTGCCAGTTCTTCCATTTATTAGTTGGTGACTGCAGGGGACATAAGACCTATGCAGGATCTGCTCCCACTTTGTTCCTTCTCTGGAGTACCCCAATCTTGCTCAAGTATCTCCCCATCCCATACCTACGAGAAACTGACCCCACCCCCAGCGCCATAGGTAATCCGCCCTTCCTCCAGTGATTTGGGCAGAAATGGGCATTAGTAAGTATAAGTTGGGATTCTAATTAATAATACTAATGTTGAAAAAATTACTCACTGTTCCACATCCCCACATTCTAATCTATAAAACAGGGATGATGCTGTTGGCTCTATTTAACATAATCACCGTAAAGTGCTTTTTTATTTTGCAATATGGAATACATTCAGAAGATGGTATTGTGTGAAAAAGAAACAGAAGTAAGTGGACTAGCTTGGGACATTTCCTATAAACTGTTATTGTTGTATTTGGAAATTATGGAAGCTATTTTCTTTTAAAAACTATTTCAAATGTGTGCATTCAAATGAGTGTCAGGTACTTTGAATTAGTCACATTGTGAATTTCTGCATATATTCAATCAATCATCCTCCTATGCACCAGGCACCATAGTAGTTGCTAGGGTACAGTAATTCGCAAGATGGTCATAAGATGTAGCAGGGACTTCTCTTAGGAGCCTGCCGTGCACTTTCTCCAAAGCATGGAAAAAAAGGAAAAGTTTTAGTTATCACAGGGGAAATTCCAGTCACCTAGTGAGCCCTGAGAAGTAAATGAGCAACTTGATAAGCAAGAAGGTAATGGTAGCTTAAAACAATAGCCAAGAAAGTTTGAATTCCGGGATGTTTTGCTCCCTACAGAAACTAAAGAGAACTCTTCTCCTCCCTGGCTGGCTGAGGGTAGGCTGCCATCATGAACCACACGGTAACTATCCTAACTAGAAAGTTCATGACTACTTCAGAAGAAAAAGATGCTCATTGATGTCCTTCACCCCTGGAAGGCAACAGTGCCTGAGACAGAAATTCAGGGAAAACTAGCCAAAATGTACAAGACCACACTGGATGTCATCTTTGTATTTGGATTCAGAACTCATGTTGGTTGTGGCTTTGGCACAATTTATGATTCCTTGGATTATGTAAAGTAAAATGAACTCAAACATACCAAACACAGACTTGCAAGACAAGGCCTGTATGAGAAGAAAAAGACCTCAAGAAACCAACTAAAGGAATGCAAGAACAGGATGGAGAAAGTCAGGGGGACTGCAAAGGCCAATGTTGGTGCTGGCAAAAAGCCGAAGGAGTAAAGGTACTGCAAGGATGTTATCTGCAGCCCGTGAGGATTTTTCACAATAGCATTAATAAGGCTGGGTGCGGTGGCTCACGCCTGTAATCCCAGCACTTTGGGAGGCCAAGGCGGGTGGATCACAAAGTCAGGAATTCAAGACCAGCCTGTAATCCCAGCTACTCGGGAGGCTGAGGCAGGAGAATGGTGTGAACCCGGGAGGTGGAGGTTGCAGTGAGCTGAGGTTGCACCATTGTACTCCAGCCTGGGCACAGAGAAAGACTCTGTCTCGGAAAAAAAAAAAAAAAAAAAAAAAGAGGCTTGGCACGGTGGCTCATGCCTGTAATCTCAATGTTACAGGAAAGGGGTCCTGATCCAGACCCCAAGAGAGTGTTCTTGGATCTTGCGCAAGGAAGAATTCAGGGCAAGTCTACAGTGCAAAGCAAAAGCAAATTTATTAGGAAAGTAAAGGAATAAAAGAATGGCTACTGCATAGACAGAGCAGCTCCCACGGCTGCCCATTTTTATGGTTATTTCTTGATAATATTCTAAACAAGCGGTGGATTATTCATGCCTCCCCTTTTAGACCATATAGGGTAACTTCCTGATGTTGCCATGGCATCTGTAAACTGTCATGGGGCTGATGGGAGTGTAGCAGTGAGGACGGCCAGAGGTTACTCTCACGACCATCTTGGTTTGGGTGGGTTTTATCTGGCTTCTTTACTGCAACCTGTTTTATCAGCAAGGTCTTTATGACCTGTATCTTGTGCTGACCTTGTATCTCATCCTGTGACTTAGAGAACACCTTAACCATCTGGGAATACCGCCCAGTAGGTCTCAGCCTCCTTGTACCCAGCTCCTTTTCAAGATGGAGTTGCTCTGGTTTCACACACCTCTGACACCAGCACATTGGGAGGTCGAGGCGGGCGGATCACCTGAAGTCAGGAGTTTGAGACCAGCCTGGTCAACATGGTGAAACCCCGTCTCTACTAAAAATACAAAAATTAGCCAAAGCGTGCCGGTGCGCACCTGTAATCCCAACTACGTGGGAGGCTGAGGCAAGAGAATCGCTTGAACCTGGGAGGTGGAGATTGCTGTGAACCAACATTCCAACACTGCACTCCAGCCTGGGTGACAGAGACTCTGTCTCAAAGAAAAAAGAAAGAAAAGAAAGAAAAGAAAAGAAAGAAAGAAAGAGAAACTAAAGATAACCTCCTAACATAGGTCACTGAGTTGTTTTTCAGAAACATGGATGCCCAGCAAATGAATCCACTGGCACCCAGACCTCAGGTAAGGGGGAACTGAGGACTCAACTCTAACCGCTATTTTTTTTTTTCTGAAGTTCTTTCTGAGGGGCCTGGAGGAAGTCACGCCCATGAGCCAAAGCTAACACTCTTTTCTTCTGACCCCAAATTTTTAGACAAACCTTTGCCATCTTAACCAAATGCAAATCGGAAAATCTTTGAATCTATGACCTGTAACCCGGCCCATGCCCCACCATCCACTTTGAGATGTCCCGTCTTTTTAGGTCAAACCAGCATATAGCCTCCATGTATTGATTTATGACTTTGCCTGTAACCTCTGCCTCTGCCTTTAAAAACCCTTGCCAAAGTGGACAAATCAACTGAGGTCAGGAGTTCGAGACCAGCCTGGCCAACATGGCGAAACCCCGTCTCTACTAAAAATACAAAAATTAGCCAGGCATGGTGGCGGGAGCCTGTAATCCCAGCCGCTAGGGAGGCTGAGGCAGGAGAATTGCTTGAACCTGGGAGATTGCAGTGAGCCAAGATTGCGCCACTGCACTCCAGCCTGGGCAACAGACCAAGACTCCATCTCAAAAACTAAATAAATATAAAAACCCTTACTTGCAAGCCATTGGGAGATCAGGTCTTAAGTATGAGCTGCCTGATTCTTCTTGCTTGGTGCACTGCAAAGATAAATACCCTTCTTCCTCCTAACGCAAACTGCAGAGTGAATGTTTGGCTTTACTGAGCCAGGTGAGCAGACCCCAGTTCAGTCCTGTACCAGGCACAGGTCCCTGCCCTCATGGAGCTGCAACTGCCAGTGATCTGTTGCAGTGCCCAAAACAGACTCACCTAGAGGCAGATTCTGAGCAATGCAAAAACACCAATCTCATTCTTTTATTGCTAGGCTTTTTTTTTTTTTTTTTTCCCTAAGTCAATACTATTAGTTTGATTACATATCTTATTCGCTAGGCTTTTTATCAAATTACTTATGGTACCTTTTAAAATTAACCTGTTCTGCCGCGCGCGGTGACTCACGCCTGTACTCCCAGCACTTTGGGAGGCCGAAGCGGGGGGATTACAAGGCCAGGAGATCGAGACCATCCCGGCTAACACGGTGAAACCCCGTCCCTACTAAAAACACAAAAAATTAGCCGGGCATGGTGGCGGGCGCCTGTAGTCCTAGCTACTCAGGAGGCTGAGGCAGGAGAATGCTGTGAACCCGGGAGGCGGAGCTTGCAGTGAGCTGAGATCGCGCCACTGCACTCCAGCCTGGGCGACTGAGCGAGACTCTGTCTCAAAAAAAACAAAAATAAAAATAAAAAATAAAAATTAACCTGTTCTCAGTCAGGTATGGTGGCTAACACCTGTAAATCCAGCACTTTGGGAAGCCGAGGCAGGAGGATCACTTGAGCTCAGGAATTCAAGACCAGTCTGGGCAACATGGCAAAACCCCATCACTACTAAAACTACAAAAATTAGCTGGGTGTGGTGGCACATGCCTGTAATTCCAGCTACACGGGAGGCTGAGGAAGGAGAATCGCTTGAATCCAGGGGGTGGAGGTTGCAGTGAACTGAGATTGCACTACTGCACTCCAGCCTGAGCGACAGAACAAGATCCGTGGTCCGTCTCAAAAAAAAAGAAAGAAATTGCAATCTGGAAGGATGGTTAGAACCATTCTTTTGAGGGCGCCATCACTACTTAAAAACATGCATGTTAAAGTTCTGTTTAAAAACTCACATTATTTTTTAGTCCCAGGTTAAGAGTGTAGCATTACTTTACAATGAACCACCTTCAGATGTGGCAGTGATTGCAGTTGCCCCCTATTATTCTGTCATTCTGTCATTGTCATTGTGAGATATTCATTTTAAACACCTAGAGAAGGGAAAATTAATCATGCTTTAAAA
Organism: Theropithecus gelada; assembly: GCF_003255815.1. Classification (NCBI taxonomy): domain Eukaryota; kingdom Metazoa; phylum Chordata; class Mammalia; order Primates; family Cercopithecidae; genus Theropithecus; species Theropithecus gelada. The sequence continues at coordinate 82,481,112 of NC_037681.1, forward strand.
TCAGATAAAGCATTAATGGTCTTAAAAATTTAATACTAATTCTCAGTTTTTAGTTTTCACACAGATGAAACTTTCTGATTTAGAAATAAACCTAGGGGAAGATTTAATGAGTAATTGATATTAAAAAGTTGAAATCACATGTATGCTCTAATTTTTTTACATGAAAGCAATTTTGCTTTCCATGTTTTTTTTTTTTTTTTTTTGAGACAGAGTCTAGCTCTGTTGCCCCGGCTGGAGTGCAGTGGTGTGATCTCAGCTCACTGTAAGCTCCGCCTCCTGGGTTCACGCCATTCTCCTGCCTCAGCATCCTGAGTAGCTGGGACTATAGGTGCCCGCCACCACACCCAGCTACTTTTTGTATTTTTAGTAGAGACGGAGTTCCACCGTGTTAGCCAGGATGGTCCCGATCTCCTGACCTCGTGATCCTCCCGCCTCAGCTTCCCAAAGTGCTGGGATTACAGGCATGAGCCACCGCACCCGGCTCCACATCCTTTTATTTGAAAGAATTGAGTCTCACATTTGTCAGATAAATTGCTACCTAAATTATCTAAGATGATTTTCACATTCTTGCATGGAAATCAAATTTTGCAAGGTTATAGAATTAACTTAGAAGTGACAACGGTGTGTTCTTTCTTCCAGGAGGGCTTGCTAATTGAAATTGAAGTATCGAATGTCCTGAAAGCACTCAAACTCATCAGGTAACAAAAGCCCAGAGGACAGAAATGAAGCAAAGCAAGTTGGTTCTTGAAATGAAACTCTGGAAATCCCAACTTGAGAAAATAAAGAGGCAGAAGAAAAAAAAAAAAAACTAGAAAAAGAAAAAAAAAATCACAAAATAAAAGGCACTTAGGAAGGGGTTTTTTTGTTTAAGTATTTATTTAATTTTTTCCATTATAAGCATTACACAGATTATACTATGGTTTTGAAATTGTAAAACTATGTCTGTTTGTTGTGTGTCTCTTCTCTCACTACTTGAAAATGTAAAAAAGAACAAGAACTCCCCTTGCCTATATCTTACATGTGCTGGATTACAAGCTCAGATGCCCACTGGGCCAATCTCAAAAGAGGTTCTGCAAAGTGGGGGACCATGTCCAGAATGTCAGGCATTCCAGAATGTAGTAATGCTATAATTTCCTGAATACCGTATTCTATGCCTAAAAGAAAAAGAGCCAACCGTAAAAATCTGGATTCAGCTCAAAATTAAATAATTTTTCCTGCCAGGTGCAGTGGGGGACCATATCCCCCACTTTGCATAGCCTATTCTGGGACCCTGAAAGGGTTAGCTGCCTCTGGACTCCAGACTTTTTTTTTTTTTTTTTTTGAGACAGAGTCTTGCCCTGTCACCCAGGCTGGAGTGCAGTGGCGTGATCATGGCTCACTGCAACCTCCACCTCCGGGGCCACTGCAACCTCCACCTCCGGGACTCAAGCAATCCTCCCTCCTGAGCCTCCTGAGTAGCTGGGACTACAGGCACATGCCACCGCGCCTGGCTAATTTTTGTATTTTTGGTAGAGGCATGGTCTCACTATGTTGTCCAGGCTAGTCTCAAACTCCAGGCCTCAAATGAACCTCCTGCCTTGGCCTCCCAAAGTTTTGGGATTCCAGATGTGAGCCACTGTGTCCATCCAGACTCCATTTTTTGCCACACAAAGTGTGGGTCCAGTGCTGCTAGACATTTGGGTATTCCAGAGAACACTGTCCTGGGGTCCCCTAAAGGCTAACCCTGAGACCAGGTCCTCTAAAAGCTAACCCTGAGACCAGGTCCTCTAAAAGCTAACCCTGAGACCAGGTCCTCTAAAAGCTAACCCTGAGACCAGGATTGGGTGCAAGGATTTATTTGGGAGGTGATGGCAGGGAGCTCAGTGAAGGGGTGAGGCAGTGACATGGCCATCTGCTATCTGCCAATCTCTGAGGGGGCAGAGAGAGGAAATTGTCTTATCTTTTCAAAAAAAGTATTTTGAGGGCCGGGCGCGGTGGCTCAAGCCTGTAATCCCAGCACTTTGGGAGGCCGAGACGGGCGGATCACGAGGTCAGGAGATCGAGACCATCCTGGCTAACACGGTGAAACCCCGTCTCTACTAAAAAATACAAAAAAAAAACTAGCCGGGCGAGGTGGCGGGCGCCTGTAGTCCCAGCTACTCGGGAGGCTGAGGCAGGAGAATGGCGGGAACCCGGGAGGCGGAGCTTGCAGTGAGCTGAGATCCGGCCACTGCACTCCAGCCCGGGTGACAGAGCGAGACTCGGCCTCAAAAAAAAAAAAAAAAAAAAAAAGTATTTTGAGGTTTCAGTTATTAACAGGAAATGTAATTAAAGCTTCATAGTAACTGCTTACAGACAGTGGGAAAGATTTTTTTTTTTTTGTAGATGGTGTCTTGCTCTGTTGCCCAGGCTGGAGTGCAGTGGCACGATCTCAGCTCACTGCAACCTCCGCCTCTCAGGTTCAGGCAATTCCCCTGCTTCTGCCTCCCAAGTAGCTGGGACTACAGGCGCCCGCCACCACGCCCAGCTAATTTTTTGTATTTTTACTAAAGACTGGGTTTCACCATGTTGGCCAGGATAGTCTCGATCTCCTGGCCTTGTGAGCCACCCTCCTCGGCCTCCCAAAGTGCTGGGATTACAGGCGTGAGCCACTGTGCCCAGCCGGAAAAATTCTTTAATTTTGAGCTGAATCCAGATTTTTACGGTTGGCTCTTTTTCTTTTGGGCATAGAATACGATATTCAGGAAATTATAGCATTACTACATTCTGGAATGCCTGATAAGAATAAGTTCAGGAAGGCTTGGAGGAGAAAAGGTAAATCGCTACTCTTTGGGGAAGGGGAGGAATCAAAGCATTCTGGGTAACATAAAATGAGGCACAAATAGTGAGGCAAGATTTGGGTGGGAGTGAGGAGTGGAGAAGACCCGAAAGGCCCAATCACTAGTTAATTGTAAACAAACACTGTAATGTTGACTTTTTTTTTTTTTTTGAGACAGAATCTTGCTCTGTCACCAGGCTGGAGTGCAGTGGTGTGATCTCGGCTCAATGCAACCTCCTGCTCCCAGGTTCAAGCAATTCTCCTGCCTCAGCCTCCAGAGTAGCTGGAATTATAGGCATCTGCCACCGCACACAACTAATTTTTGTATTTTTAGTAGAGACGAGGTTTCGCCATGTTGGTCAGTCTGGTCTCAAACTCCTGACCTCAGGTGATCCACCCGCCTCAGCTTCCCAAAGTGCTAGGATTACAGGCATGAGCCACCGCGCCCCATCTAGTGCTATTCTTGAAACACTCTCTCCTTGGCCCCCAGGATACTACTGCTGGTGTCCTTACCTGCTGCTCCTTCTCAGCGTCCTTTGGTGCCCCCTCTTGTTCCCTGACCCGTCAACACTGCAGTGGTCTGGGGTTCAGCATTCTGACGTCTTTTTTCTACATACATTCCTTATATGCTCTTGTCCAAACTAGGACTATCTTTGTTTACATATATTTCGTTGACTCCCAGATTGAGTATCTCCAGTCCAGACCTCCCTTCTGAATTCCAGATTCATAAATCCAACTGCCAGTTCAAAGTCTCCACTTGGGTTCCTCCAGGAAGCATCTCCCTTAGCATGTCTGCGGCAGAGCTTTGATTCCTACCCACCCCAGCTTAGTGTGGATTCCCCCAAAGGCGGACTCTGAGATAAAGAGATCCGTAGGCAATTTGGGGGTTGGGGGAGATGGGTAGGTTGTTTGCAAAGATGGCCTTAGCATTCTTTCCTTCTTGTATGATATTTTCTTTGCAATGTGACTTTGACTTCCCTGCCTTCAAGAAGTGGAATTTGTCTCTTTACCCTTTGAATCTGGCTTAGCACCTGAGCCTTGCTTTGATGGAAAGAATGCAGTAGGAGCAGCACTGTGGACCTCATGAAGCTTCACAGCTTCCACTTTTGTCACTTTGGAACACTGCCCAAGACTGCCATGTGAAGAATCCCAGTCTAGCCTGATGGAGAGGAGAGGGCATTTGGACTACATGAGCCAACCCATCTGAGGCCTTTGAAATCAGCCAGCTGACAGCTAGCATCCACTATCTACCATTTTAGGGCATCTTAAACCTTCCAGCCCCAGTCAAGCCACCATATTATTGTAGCCACTGTGTGAGCCCAGGCAAGACCAGCAGAAAATTTGTCACCCAGTTGAGTCCAGCCCAAATTGTTGACCCACAGAATCATGAGCAAAAATAATGGCTGTTGTAAGCCACTGCATTTTGGGGGTGGTTTATTATGCAGCAGAAACTAAATTATAGAGGAAGTTATCCCAGGAAGCACAAGTGAGGAAATAAAAGAAGTAAGACAGAGAAGGGAGGAGAGTTAATAAGGGGTGCTCTAAGGAGCAGGTTATTACTGTAGGCAATTGAAGCTAAATCCTGCTGGATACCCTGTAAGGAGTCCTGTAGAAGGTATCTCAGAACAGTCTCGCCACGGAAAGAGAAGCCAGGTTACCCACCAATTAATTCCTTACCCTATGCCTCACTGGCCAGTGGTTCCCCGGGGGATTTAGGTCCCCAGTACTTCCTTTTTTTTTTTTTTTTTTTGAGATGGAGTCTCACTCTTGTTGCCCAGGCTGGAGTGCAATGGTGCGATCTCGGCTCATGGCAACCTCCGCCTTCCAGGTTCAAGTGATTCTCCTGCCTCAGCCTCCTGAGTAGCTGGGATTACAGGCATGCATCATCATGCCCGGCTAATTTTTGTATTTTTAGTAGAGAGGGGGTTTCTCCATGTTGGTCAGGCTTGTCTCAAACTCCTGACCTCAGATGATCCACCCACCTCGGCCTCCCAAAGTGCTGGGATTACAGGCGTGAGCCACTGCGCCTGGCCTGGTCCCCAGCACTTGTGATCTGCTGTGCAGCCAAGCTGAATAAGGTCGCTGGCAATGGAGAGATCTTGCAGGCAGGGAAGTAGAGGAACAAAGGTGAACTTGAGGTAGAAGCCATCAGCATATACGGGAACTGTCCACCCTGGCTGCAAGCAAACTCAGAGGTAGGCCAGGAGGATGCAGGACAGGACATCACAGCATCTACTAACTCCCCAAACCCATTTCTTCCCAAATCTTCCCCAATTCATTAAGTGGCAACACCATCCTCCAATTGCTTCCCACAGAAACTTCATCCTTGGATGCATTAATTTCTTCCGCACTTCACATTCAAATCCTTTTAGTGTTACCTTTGAAATATATCCAGAATCCAAATATTTCTACCTCCTCCACTACAACTCTGGTGCAAGCCACCAGCAACTCTCACTTGGATTATTGGCTTGTTGCAACCACCTATTTATTATTTTTTTATGAGATCGAGTCTTGGTCTGTCCACCCAGACTGGAGTGCAGTGATGAGATCATGGCTGACCGTAGCCTTGACTTTCTAGGCTCAAGCAATCCTCCCACCTCAGCTTCCCAAGCAGCTGGGACTACAGGTATGCATCACCACACCTGGCTATTTATTTATTTATTTATTTATTTATTTTCTTTTAGATGGAGTCTCACTTTGTCGCCCAGGCTGGTGCCGCAGTGGCACGATCTCAGCTCACTGCAACCTCTGTCTCCCAGGTTCAAGCGATTGTCCTGACTCAGCCTCCAGGGTAGATGAGATTACAGGTGAGCTCCACCACACCCGGCTAATTTTCATATTTTTAGTAGAGACTGGTTTCACCATGTTGGCCAGGTTGCTCTCGAACCCCTGACCTCAAGTGATCTGCCCATCTCGGCCTCCCAAAATGCTGGGATTACAGGTGTGAACTACCACGCCTGGCCTAAATTTATTTTTTGTAGAAATGTGGTCTCATTACGTTGCCCAGCCTGGTTTTGAACTCGTGGGCTCAAGCACTCCTCCTGCCTCAGCCTCCCAAAGTGCTGGGATTACAGGCGTGAACCACTGTGCCTGGCCCAGAGTGACCATTTAAAACCCAAGTCCCTCCTCAGTTTTCACCTCTCCCAAAGTTCCCTATCTCACTCAGAATAAAATGCAAAATCTTTACTGTGTCCCAGAAGGCCCCATTGAATCTGCTATTTTTCTGACTTCACATTTTGCAACTCTCTCCACATCTCACTGCTGTGGCCTCATGGGTTTCCCCGTAATTCAAAACCCCAGGCCCAGGGTACTTGCTGTTCCTCTATCTAAGATGTCTCCCCCAGTTATCCACAGACATACAGCCCTAACTTCCTTCTGGCCTTTACTCAAATGTCGCTTATTGGAGAGGCCTTCCTGATTCTAACTAGGCAAACTCTCCCCAAGTTACTCTTTACCCCTTCACCTTGCTTTATTTTTTTTTATTAATCAACTGACATTATTTTTATACTGCTTATGTCCAATCCTCCCCCAACTGGCATGTAAATTTTATGAGACTAGGGACTCTCTTTTTTGTTTGCTGATGTATTCTCAGTACCTAGATTAAGTTTTTGTTAATTAATGAATTAGCATGTATTATGGGACAGTCTGATGATTTTATATGGATTATTTATAAGTTAGCTCTCTGGTTGAAATAAAATAATTAAAAGCCTCCAATAAAACATTCCATACTTTAGTCCGGGCATGGTGGCTCATGCCTGTAATCCCAGCACTTTGGGAGGCCAAGGCAGGTGGATCACCTGAGGTCAGGAGTTCGAGACCAGCCTGGCCAATATGGTGAAATACCGTCTCTACTAAAAATACAAAAATTAGCCAGGCATCGCCTGTAATCCTAGCTACTCGGGAGGCTGAGGCAGGAAAATCACTTGAACCTGGGAGGCAGAGTTTGCAGTCAGCCGAGATTGCACCATTATATTCTACCCTGGGCAAAAAAAGTGAGACTCTTAAAAACCAAAACAACAACAAAAACAACAAACATTCCATCCTTTAAAGAATACTGGCTGGGTGCGGTGGCTCATGCTTGTAATCTCAGCACTTTGGGAGGCCGAGGCGGGTGGATCGCGAGGTCAGGAGATTGAGACCATCCTGGCTAACACGGTGAAACCCCATTTCTACTAAAAATACAAAAAAATTAGTCAGGCGTGGTGGCGGTGCCTATAGCCCTAGTTACTCGGGGGACTGAGGCAGGAGAATGGCATGAACCTGGGAGGCGGAGCTTGCAGTGAGCTGAGATCATACCACTGTGCTCCAGCCTGGGCGACAGAGCAAGACTCCGTCTAAAAAAACAAACAAACAAACAAAAAAAAAACCTAGAATGCTTAAGTGTAAATTTGGTAGTGAATAGTCTTGTGTTATGTTCTTATGAAGATTAAAGTAACAATACCAGAAAAAAAGAGAAAAAAGATATTCTAGGCAGTGGCTCATGCCTGTAATCCCAGCGTTTTGGGAGGCTGAGGATCACTTGAGCCCAGGAGTTAAAGACCAGCCTGGGCAACTAGAGAGACCTCATCTCTACAAGTAATTTAAAAAATTAGCCAGATGTGGCCAGGCATGCTGGCTCACATCTGTAATCCCAGCACTTTGGAAGGCCGAGGTGGGTAGATCACAAGGTCAGGAGTTCAAGACCAGCCTGGTCAATATGGTGACACCTGGTCTCTCCTAAAAAAAAAAAATACAATAATTAGCCAGGCATGGTGATGCACGCCTGTAGTAACAGCTACTCAGGAGGCTGAAGCAGAAGAATTGCTTGAACTCGGGAGGTGGAGGTTGCAGTGAGCTGAGATCATGCCATTGCACTCCAGCCTGGGTGACACAGCAAGACTCCACCTCAAACAAACAAAAAAAAAAAAACAGTAAGCCAGATGTGGTGGCACACACCTGTGGTCCCAGCTATTTGGGAGGCGGAGGTGGAAGGATAACTTGAGCCCAGGAAGGTGAGGCTGCAGTCAGCTGCAGTTGTCCACTGCATTCCAGCCTGGGTGACAGAGCAAGACCCTGTCTCAAAAAAAAGAAAAAAGAAAGAAAAAAGTCACTCTGATAGCTATATTGTTGAGGTGTTTGCTGAAACATAATGTGCTTGATTATTATGGATTTATGTATTAGTCATTCACTCAAAAACATGGATTAAGCCCATCCTACATACTGGACTCCAGGCCAGTCCTGGGGATAGAAAGTGGAAAGATAAAATCTGGCCTTCAGGGATACAACATTACAACAATTATGACCCAACCCTGAGGAGTTCTGACCTAGCAGTGTGTGTAAAGTGCCAGGCAGTCAGGGCTGCCACTCTCAGAGTGAGGTTAGAGATGCCAGAAAGATGCATCCTGGAGGCAGCAATGGGAAGGAAAATGCAGAAGCCCCTCAGATTCAGTCAGGGGGCAAAGGGGAGCACCACTGAGACAAGGGGCATGAGGTTTGTGGGTGGCTGGAGTGTCACCTACCAGTGAGAAAATTATTGCCTCAGAAATGGATTGGAATTCTGTACGTAAATTCTGTTCGTCCAGAACTTATCCCCATTTTCTCTGAGTTCCTAGGTTCCTGACAGTTTGCTCTTTGAACTTTTTTGCTTCTTATTAGTTTTGTTAGATCTTTTATGCTTTCTGCCCACTCTTGAACTACAGAATGCCTTGATCAAAGATATTGTCATATCATTGAAATGCTTGATGTAACATGAGTTGAAATGCAGTAGTTGTAATACTGTTATACAGTTATGCTCAGACAACTGTTAGCACAATCGTAATCTGTATCTCTGCTTCTCTTCCTTTCCTCTGCTTGAGAGGAGCTTGAGACAAGCCAGGTCAATGTGACGAAACTCCGTCTCTACAAAAAATACAAAAATTAGCCAGGCTTGATGATGTGCACCTGTAATCCCAGCTACTTGGGAGGTTGAGGTGAGAGGATTGCTTAAGTCTAGGAGGTCAAGGCTGCAGTGAGCCATGATTGAGCCAATTTAAAAATTTTTTTAAAATTGAGACAGGGTCTCACTCTGTCACCCAGGCTGGAATGTGGTGGTGCAATCTCTGCTCACTGCAGCCTCGACCTCCTGGGCTCAAGGCTGCAGTGAGCCAAGTGGATTGCACCACTGCACTCCAGCCTGGGCAGCAGGGCAAATCAGGAGGAAATAAATGCATGTTTGTTCAAAATGCATGATCAGGACCCCCTTCATGAATATTCATAGCTCCTCCCACAACCTGTTGAATGCGTATACTTGGCCAACTTCAGTATAAATCCCTTGCCAAGCTCTTCTCTTTCAAAGAGTTTGCTTTCAGTTTTTCAGCCGGAGGCTGAATCCCCTTCTTAAGAAATAAATTTCTGGCCGGGCGCGGTGGCTCACGCCTGTAATCCCAGCACTTTGGGAGGCCGAGACGGGCGGATCACGAGGTCAGGAGATCGAGACCATCCTGGCTAAACGGTGAAACCCCGTCTCTTCTAAAAAATACAAAAAACTAGCCGGGCGAGGTGGCGGGCGCCTGTAGTCCCAGCTACTCAGGAGGCTGAGGCAGGAGAATGGTGTGAACCCGGGGGGTGGAGCTTGCAGTGAGCTGAGATCCGGCCACTACACTGCAGCCTGGGCAGCAGAGCAAGACTCCATCTCAAAAAAAAAAAAGAAAGAAATTTCTCCTTTCCAGGGCTGCCACTCTCAGAGTGAGGTTAGAGATGCTGGAATTTCTCATGATTTTTCGGTTGACAGTCTCTATCAATCTGAAGAGTGAGTGATCAGCTCCGTTTGTCCAAATCAGTCACTATCTGTGGGTGTGAAGCTATTCCTTGATGCCTAGGGGTCCACAAAGAAGGAGTTGTTCCCATCAGATGACCAGGGGCAGCCCTGGGTCAATTCTTTTATAAAGACCTTAAATCCCCACAGCTTCCATACAATCAAGATTTTTCCTCCTCTAGGGATACTCAGGGGATTAACAAATTACAGCTATAAATTACTGTCCTCTAGTAAGTCACACCATTATCTGGGAGGACCTTTCTCGGAGAGATTCCATATAAGTACAAAGTTAGGTAGAAAATCTTTGTCCAAATGCCATGCCGGCATGCTGTATGATGGCGTGCTTGGAGAGCAGGAAAGAACCTGTTTGTTGAATCAGCCTCAAGGGAGGGGACAACTTATGACTAATGTCCTGACGGCCAATTGTATCGCCCCAGGAAAGGGCGTACAAAGGGCCAGAAGCCTCTCCAACCTGAGCAAAATGTTTGCTGTTTACTGGCAAAATCCTCCGTGTCCACCCTGAAAGATGTGTCTCTTTTTTTTTTTTTTTTTTGAGATGAAGTCTCGTTCTGTCACCCAGGCTGGAGTGCAGTGGCTCAGTCTCAGCTCACTGCAACCTTCGCCTCCCGGGTTAAAGCAATTCTCCTGCCTCAGCTTCCCAAGTAACTGGGATTACAGGCATGCCCTACCATGCCCAGATGGTTTTTGTGTTTTTAGTAGAGACCGGATTTCACCAGGTTGGCCAGGCTGGTCTTGAATTCCTGACCTCAAGTGATCCGCCCACCTCAGCCTCCCAAAATACTGGGATTACAGGTGTGAGTCACCACACCCGGCCTCTCTCCCTATGTTTTGTCCCTCCTCCACTGTACCTCCTTTTACCCAAAGCAAACCAGTCCTCCCAACAAAAATAATTGAAAGCCTATCCACTTTTTTCTGTGTCTTGCAAATTTTTCATCCTTAGGCTTCTGTGGAAAATCAACATCTTTTCTTGAGCCCTAAACCAGTTGCTGCTGGCTCTGCAGAGAGGCCTCCTAAGCTCAAGTCTTGCTTGCTTCCCCCACAACCTCTACCCCTTGAGAGGAGGTAAGCGTGGATCTTTGGGTGGCAGTGAGACCTCCACTGACGTTGGCTTTCTCCCATAGCATAAACTTGAACACACCTCCACCCTGAGGATGCATTTCTTCTGAAACCCCACATTTGAGCTACGCATAGAAGTCTTACTCCTGTGAACACACTGTTTTCACTTTATTTATTACCTTACATTCACCCTCCCACTGCCTGGGTCACATTAGCACTCTGACCTTGACTGACAGCAGAGGCATCCCTTCATCCCTTGCCCAAATCTACAAGTATCATCTCGACACTGGGGCAATGGTGAGTTGGGGAGTTCGGGTTTATTCTCTCTCTATCCTGGCTTCCTGTAAACTGACGGGTTTTTGTTGTTTTTTTTTTTTTTAAATTAAGACAGGGTCTCACTCTGTCACCCAGGCTGGAATGTGGTGGTGCAATCTCTGCTCACTGCAGCCTCGACCTCCTGGGCTCAAGCAATCCTCTGCCTCAGTCTCTTGAGTAGCTGGGAACACAGACACACACCACTAGGTGTGGCTAATTTGTGTATTTTTCGTAAAGATTGCGGGGGGAGGGTCTCGCTATGTTGCCCAGGCTGGTCTCGAACTCCTGGACATAATCCTCCCACCTCGGCCTCCTGAAGTGCTAGGATTACAGGTGTGAGCCACAGCGCCAGCCTGTGTGTACTTTAACTTGGAGCAAATGGCCCTTCATTCTCTGCCCTACTTGCCTCAGCAATCACAGTCCTATAGTCACTCTTCATTCTAGCCACACTGGCTGCATCGACCAGAGAGGAAGCAGGGAAAGCAGCCGGGAGTCAGTCGCAGGGGCCCCAAACAGGCATTTTCCAAGTGGGGTCACACACCCAGGGCGGGAGGGGAGCAACATGACCCATTTGCTGCAGAAAGAAACTGCAATTCAAAACTGAAATAGGTAGAACATTTATACTAACTTTGTCTAAAAAGGAAATAAAACTTTACCAAGATTTAATATGTGGATTGTCACTGGCTGCTCACATGATCTGGTCTGCAGACGGCCGAGTGCCACATGGGGACAGGGCCCTTCGCTTTCATTTGCATGGAACTTGGCCATGCCCCTCACGTTGTGTGTGCCCTGTGAGTCACTTCACAGATCATATTAGCAGCTTTCCAAAACCAATCCTCACAAAACAGACAAGCAGCTTTAAAAGAAAATCCTGCAGAGAAACCTCAGACTGAAAATAATACTATTAACACAGCACAAGGAAACAAGAAAATGCAAGAATGCTTCTCTGTACCTGGTACAAGCTCTTAATCAGTTACATTAGGAGGAAAAATAATGGTGATCTAACCAATTCTTACTTTGGACTAAGCCAACAAATTCAAAATTATCAAGAAGATTATTGAAATAAGAATTTAAATTCAATATAATTAATAACACACTCACCATATGTGAATACTGGATCCTGAGCATGGAGCCTGGTGGGGTCTCTTTTTCGTGTGACAGACATTCAAGCCCAGCATTGAGATACACTCAGCTTAGGACAAATCCTTGAAGTTGCTTCATCAACAAGTGTTAAACCAACATTTTCAAAAACAAAGAAACATAGGCCAGGTGCAGGGGCTCATGCCTGTAATCCCAACACTTTGGGAGGCCGAGGCAGGAGGATGGCTTGAGTTCAGGAGTCCAAGACCAGCCTGGGCAACATGTGAGACCCTATCTCTACAAAAATGATTAAAAATTAGCCAGGTGCGGTGGCTTGTAAGAGTGGTCCCAGCTACTCAGCAGGCTGAGGTGGGAGGATCACTTGAACCCAGAGGTTGAGACTGCAGTGATTCTACCACTGTATTCCAGCCTGGGTGACAAAGCAAGACCCTGTCTGGAACAAGCAACAAAACCAAAACCAAACCAAAACAGGAAGCATGTATGTTTCCCAGACCTAGAAACAATGACATCTAGTAACAATGAGTATCCCTAACATTCAGATCCTAATTTTTATTTTTATTTTATTTTTTTTGAGTTGGAGTCTCTATCACCCAGGCTGGAGTGCAGTGGTGCAATCTTGGCTCACTGCCTCCACCTCCTGGGTTCAAGCGATTTTCCTGCCTCAGCCTCCCGAGTAGCTGGGATTACAGGCGCCCATCACCACGCCCGGCTAATTTTTGTGTTTTCAGTAGAGATGGGGTCTCACAATGTTGGCCAGGCTGGTCTCAAACTCCTGGCCTCATGTGATCCACCCGCCTCGGCCTCCCAAAGTGCTGGGATTACAGGCATGAGCCACCATCCCTGGCTGGATCCTAATTTCTGAACACCATTTTCCATTAAAAGGCTTCAGGGTCTGTCAAATAAATGGCTGATGCCAGGGCTGGGGCAGAGAAAGTACAAGATGATCCTTGGATTTCTTCTTGTTCCAGAAAGTAAGAAAGTGCACAAAGACTGATGGAAAGATATAAATAAAACACACAAATCAGCTTGTAGGAGCTCCCACTGGCCAAATGTAGGACAATTTGAGCATAATTATAAAATTTTAATGATGGTAACACATTATAACACATTGAATAAATGAAGAATTTGTGCATCATGGTGATACCTCACATAATAGAGACTGGGAAGCTCTTCTTTACGGAGACTATCAGCTAATATAGAAAGCATAATAGAATTAGAAAACAACCATTTTGCAACCCCCAGCATAACAACTTATTCAGGTGAAGACCATCAAGGAATACTAAAACCGTTAGGTAAAATGTGTTGGGGAACAGGATGTTCACACCGTGTCAAGTATCCCCCCGACACTACCAGGTTACTTAAGCCATCAAGGGATACAGGTGCCTTTACAATGGAGAGAACTGATGGATGGATAACCCTTTAACCAAGTGATCAAATTTAGTATCAATAATAATGCGACAAAGTGACATTCTGTGCCTCCCCACTTAATGTCATACAAAGTACACAAATTAGCTAGGTAGTATTCCTGCCCACAATGTTTAACCAGAATCCAATCAAAGCAAACAATTAGACAAATCTAAATTATATGCCAGGCTACAGATGACTGGCCTGGACTCTTACAAAGTAACAATGAAATGAATGACAAAAAAGGCAGAGAGCTGTTTAGACAAAGAGAGACTAAAGAGCTATCAAAACTAAATGCACCCAGCAATCTGGGAAGCTGAGGTGGGTGGATCACTGGATTCCTGGAGTTCAAGACCAGCCTGGGCAACATGGCAAAACCCTGTCTCTACAAAAAGTACAAAAATTAGCCGGGCATGGTGGTGGCACATGCCTGTAGTCCCAGCTGCTCAGGAGGCTGAGGAAGGAGGATCACTGAACCCAGGAGGTGGAGGTTACAGTGAGCCACAATCCCGCTGCTGCACTCCAGCCTAGGTGACAGAGTGAGACTCTATCTCAAACCAAAAAAAAAAACCAAAAAACCAAAATCTTGTTCAAATCTGATAGAAACAGAAGTCCTGAAAATGTGGTGATGAGCAAGGAATAACAAAAAACAACTAATTGTACATTAATGTCATTGACATTATCTTCAGTGGACTGTTCTATATTAGTGAACATTTTTTTAAATGCACTGACTTTGTCAGGCTTCCTCCTGTCCTATTTTGATTCCTCTTTTTGTTTCCCATGAAGTATTGCAGTTCCTCAACCACACACTCTCTTGGCATGGTTTTCAGGAACATAAATTTTAGGGTTAGCAAAAGGATGCTGTGGTTTTTTTTCATCTATCTGAGCTTTATTATAATGCAACAGGGTAACTTATTTTCATAATGAAGTATACCATCTTTTTATTAAGCATTCAAGATGAACGAATATCGTTATTTGTTTGAGAAAGGCTCCTTTATGATTTTTTTCTATTATACAATGTTAATGTCTTGTTTTGCATTTTTTCCTCATAGAGGATATTTTTTGTCTTGGAAGAAGTGAGCATTCTTCTAAGAGAAGTAAATGATGAACCTCACTGTACATCACAGACACATGTAGCTGGTGGAAATTCAGAAATGTTACTTCATACAGTATATTTAATGATGGGTTGGGTATATCTCTTGAATTAGGAACTGTGTTCTGCTGCATTTAATAGAAACCCACTTTCTGCCCATGGCTGCCACCAGGAAGCATGGTTAAAATCTCTCTTCCCACTGCCGTCATGTCTAAGTCAGTATCCTAAAGAGCCGAGCAGCTGTGGCGGCTCTTCACTGGAGGGCTGAGCTTTGAAACAACTGATGAGAGGCTGAGGAGCCATTCTGAGCAATGGGGAATGCTCACAGGTTGTGGTCATGAGAGATCCCAACACCAAGCGCTCCAGGGGCTTTGGGTTTGACACCTATGCCACTGTGGAGCAGGTGGATGCAGTCATGAATACAAGGCCACACAAGGTGGATGGGAGAGCTGTGGAACCAAAGAGGGCTGTCTCAAGAGAATGTTCTCATAGACCAGGTGCCACTCGGCTGTTAAGAAGTTATTTGTTGGTGGCATTAAGGAAGACACTGAAAAACATCACCTTAAAGACAGTAGGATAAATGTAACACTGCTAGATAACTGGTATTAAGGGGTTATTCTTTTTTGTATTATTCTTTTTTGTATGTGTGATGATGGTATTGGAGCTGTGTAACAAGGGAAAGTTTTTATCATTTAAAGATCTATACTGAAATATTTATACATGAAATATGTCTGTGATTTGCTTCGAAACAACTAGGGGCCAGAAAGTGGGAATATAGAAGAAATAAACTTAATTGTGAGTTGATAATTCTTGACATTAGGTGATGGGCACATCTAGAAAATATGACTAGAAAATACCTTCCTACAGGCCGGGCGCGGTGGCTCAAGCCTGTAATCCCAGCACTTTGGGAGGCCGAGACGGGCGGATCACGAGGTCAGGAGATCGAGACCATCCTGGCTAACACGGTGAAACCCCATCTCTACTAAAAAATACAAAAAACTAGCCGGGCGAGGTGGCGGGTGCCTGTGGTCCCAGCTACTCGGGAGGCTGAGGCAGGAGAATGGCGTAAACCCAGGAGGCGGAGCTTGCAGTGAACTGAGATCCGGCCACTGCACTCCAGCCTGGGCGACAGAGCGAGACTCCGTCTCCAAAAAAAAAAAAAGAAAAAGAAAATACCTTCCTACAAAGCTAAAGCCTCGTTTATATTTTTCTTTAACATATGCAAGTGTTGAAAAGGAAGAAACAAAAAAATGAAGTCTCTCTTCCATCACCTATTCCCAGGCTCTTAGAGGCTAACTCTATTAACATTTTTATTTTCTGGTGTATCTTTTCAGAGTTAGATATAAGCATGCATTTTATGCTGTGACTTTTTTTCTTTCTTTTTTTTTTTTTAGACAGAGTCTTGCTCTGTCACCCAGGCTGGAGTGCAGTGGCACAATCTCGGCTCACTGCAACCCTGGCCTCCCGGGTTCAAGCAATTCTCCTGCCTCAGCCTCCAGAATAGCTGGGACTACAGGCGCCCACCACCATGCCCGGCTAATTTTTGAACCTTCAGTAGAGATGGGGTTTTACCATATTGGCCAGGCTAGTCTTGAACTCCTGACCTTGTGATCTGCCTGCCTTGGTCTCCCAAAGTGCTGGGATTACAGGCGTGAGCCACCGCACCCGGCTATGCCTTGACTTTTAATAGTTATATACCAATTTTTTTCCTTCTCAATTTTGTATCTCCTTCTCTTATTGAGATTTATAATTTGCCAAGGACCACAGTCTTAGTTGTTACACAAATGAAAAAATAAAGTAGACATCTAAATGTTAGTATATCTGCTTTCTTAACTAGAAAATTTTACAAGCCATAGTTTTATTTTTCATTTACTCCATCTATATTAGTTGTAAAATAGAATCTGAATATCTTTTTTTCTTTTTTTCTGAGACAGGATCTCACTCTGTTGCCCAGGTTGGTCTTGAACTCCTGGACTCAAGTGATTTTCCCACCTCAGCCTTCCAAAGTGCTGAGATTTACAGGTGTAGGCCACTGCATCTGGCCAGAATATTGGAATTTTTTTTTTTTTTTAAGACAGAGTCTTGCTCTGTTGCCCGGGCTGGAGTGCAGTGGCATGATCTCAGCTCACTGCAACTTCTGCCTCTCAGGTTCAAGCGATTCTCCTGCCTCAGCCTCCTGGGTAGCTGGGCTTACAGGTGCCCACGACCATACCTGGCTAATTTTTGTATTTTTTGTAAAGACAGGGTTTCACCATGTTGGTCAGGCTGGTCTCAAACTCCCGACCTCAAGTAATCCGCCTGCCTCAACTTCCCAAAGTGCTGGGATTACAGGTGTGAGCCACTGTGACTGGCAGAATATTGTAATTTTTAAGTAAAAATTTAAAAACACACTATATACTGTGACCCTGATTATTATTTCCTCCCTTAAAAACAAAGTTGCTATAACATAAAAGTTATTCCTGGCCAGGCATGGTGGCTCATGCCTGTAATCCTAACACTTTGAGAAGCCAAGGCAGGAGGATTACTTGAGCCCAGGAGTTTGAGACCAGCCTGGGCAACATAGCGAGACACTGTCTCTAAGCTAAATTAAAATTAAAATTAAAAATTAAAAAAGTTATTCCTATAACTTTTCTAACAATACAGGTAAGTTAGCCAGCCACAGGCCACATCAGGACTACATATAAGTGACAAGAAATGAGACTGCCTAAAGCATTTAGGACAAAGTAATAACTTTGACACTATAATATTATAGTCTAAATCTTGTCAAATTGACAAAAACTTCATTTCACAATAACTTGCTCCCTTCTAAACAACCACTAAAACACACATATACACATGTGATAGTTGGTTGAGAAGGGCATACATTTTTCTTTGAAGCAGAGGTAATTTTTTTTTTTTTTTTTTTTTGAGACTTAGTCTCCCTCTGTCGCCCAGGCTAGAGTACGGTGGCATGCTCTCGGCTCACTGCAAGCTCTGCCTCCCAGGTTCACGCCACTCTCCTGTCTCAGCCTCCCGAGTAGCTGGGACTACAGGCACCCACCACCACGCCCGGCTAATTTTTTGTATTTTTAGAAGAGACGGGGTTTCACCATGTTAGACAGGATGGTCTTGGTCTCCTGACCTCGTGATCCACCCCCCTCGGCCTCTCAAAGTGCTGGAATTACAGGCGTGAGCCACCGTGCCCGGTCGGTAATTTTTATAAAGTTATTATTTTTTTTTTTTTTTGAGACAGAGTTTTCACTCCTATTGCCCAGGCTGTAGTGCAGTAGCACAATCTCGGCTCACTGCAACCTCCGCCTCCCAGGTTCAAGCGATTCTCCTGCCTCAGCCTCCCAAGTGGCTGGGATTATAGGCACATGCCACCACACCTGGCTAATTTTTTTGTATTTTTAGTAGAGACGGGGTTTTACCATGTTGGCCAGGCTGGTCTTAAACTCCTGATCTCAGGTGATCCGCCTGCCTCAACCTCCCAAAGTGCTGGGATTACAGGGATGAGCCGCCACACCCGGCCTGAAGTTAATGACTTTTTATTGCCTAGGTCCAAATGTTGAAATCTTTGCTATTCTCAAGTGACTAGAATTAACTTGAGAAATACTGTGTAAGAGAAAAATACCAGATACCCTTAAAGGCATGCTCATTTGTTTTATTGTGTAGACTAACTCAACAGAGTAAAAGAATAATTGGTGGCCAGTTATGGTGGCTCACGCCTGTAATCCCAGCACTTTGGGAGGCCGAGGCAGGTGGATCACGAGGTCAGGAGTTCAAGACCAGCCTGGCCAAGATGGTGAAACCCCATCTCTACTAAAAATACAAAAATTAGCCAGGCGTGGTGGCAGGCACCTGTAATCCCAGCTACTTGGGAGGTGGAGCAGGAGAATCGCTTGAACCTGGGCAGCAGGGGTTGCAGTGAGCCGAGATCACGCCACTGCACTCTAGACTGGGCAACAGAGTGAGAGACTCCGTCTCAAAAAAAAAAAAAAAGTGAGCCGGGCGCGGTGGCTCAAGCCTGTAATCCCAGCACTTTGGGAGGCCGAGGCGGGCGGATCACGAGGTCAGGAGATCGAGACCATCCTGGCTAACATGGTGAAACCCCGTCTCTACTAAAAATACAAAAAACTAGCCGGGCGTGGTGGCGGGCGCCTGTAGTCCCAGCTACTCGGAGGCTGAGGCAGGAGAATGGCCTGAACCTGGGAGGCGGAGCTTGCAGTGAGCCGAGATCGCGCCACTGCACTCCAGCCTGGGTGACACAGCGCGAGACTCCGTCTCAAAAAAAAAAAAAAAAAAAAAGTGAAATTTTCCATCATATATATATTTTATTTTTGAGTCAGGGTCTCACTTTGTTACCTAGGTTGGAGTGGCGTGATCAGGGCTCACTGCAGCCTCAACCACCTGGGCTCAACCAATCCTCCCACCTTAGCTTCCCGAGTATCTGGGACTACTCGGTACATGACACCCTGCCTGGCTAACTTTTGTATTTTTTGTAGAGACAGGGTTTCACCATGTTGCCCAGGCTGATCTTGAACTCCTGACCTCAAGTGAGCCGCCTTCCTCTGCCTTCGAAAGTGCTGGGATTACAGGCATGAGCCACTGCATCCAGCCTTCCATCATATATATAGATACATATATACATGTGTTTGTGTATGTCTAAAATAACTTAATTCTCCAACAAGTCCCCAGGCCATTTCTTCTGCAGAAATAAATATGAAGTCATAGGGTATCCAGTAATATTACGAAAGAAAAAAAGAGCATAACCTTTTTCTTGATGTTAGGTTAATCTTGTATAAAGTAAAATCCCATAAGCAAAAGGAATTCTGGAGCCAATTCAGATGATACAAATGTAAAAAATTTTCAGTTACCTAACACCTGAAAACATGTTTGATTTAACCAATTGACTTCTGACCATCACTGTGTAATGTGACCTGCTAAAGTAATCTTTCAGCCGTCAATTTGACGGCTTTCTTAAGAAAACAGTGATATGCATAGAATGATTTGAAGCTGTCAGTGTCTCTCTCTCTCTTTTTAACTTTGGTTCTGTGTTTACCAGATCATGTCTAACAAAGTGCTTCAAAAGTTATTTCTAACAAAATAATATGTAAATCACAGTGTATCTCCTTTAAGTACAAGAATTTTAAGTTAATATTTTCCTTAGGAATATTCTGTCTTCTGACACCATCATTTGTATATCACAGTTTGCAAAGACCTTTCCATACATGATTTCATCCAGTCCTTCCCACGGCCACTCAAGATAGGTACTATTCCCATTTTTTTAAAGGTAAGAAAACGAGATTGGTCCTGAAGCCAAGTGTTTCATGACCAAAGCCCATATTCTCCCCATGAAATTGAGAAGGGACAGGCGTGAATCCTTGAAAGCAAGTAATGTTTTAAGCACTATTACAATTTGCAGATTGTGTTTCACAGGTTCCCAATGAGCTAGGAGGGAAATGTTTTTAATCCCATGTGTACTCATTCTGAAGTAGCTGTAAGTGTATAAAAACCATATTCATCTACACATTCATTCAAACCTTTATTAAGTACCTACCATATGTACAATCCTGTGCCAAATATTAAGGGAATACAAAGATGAATTTTTAAGTGGTGCCAACTCCCAAGGAGTTTACAATATAATAATAGTGAAAAGCAATTTAACACAAACTGTAGGGAGAAAATTATGAGTAAACATTTGCCCCTAATGGAGAAAAACGACCTTATTTTTTAATTTAAAGCATAAATTGCCAGTTGGGAAACACTGCTATTACATACACCTGTATTAGTTTATCCTTTTAAAATGATGCTGATTGTTTTTAGAGAAGAAAATGTCTTATGCTGTATTATCTTTATGACTGACTTCAAATTTTAAAACAAAAATTTGCTTACAGAAAAAAATTATAGATTTATAAAATCAGATTAACACTGTACACAGAGAGACAAAGCGTGTTGGCAATAATATGTAAAAAGTTGAACACAACTGGGTCTAGCAGTAAAGAATTAAATCTGAATTACTTTGAAGACTTGCCTTAGCCAAGTTATTATGCACAATTTCATCATATATAAAACAGGGATACTTGCCCCTAATTTAGCTCATGCCGTAATTCCTTCCATCTGTAATAATACATAGGGTTAAAAAAGCTAGTATAAAAACTTTCCCAATAATATCAAAAATAATTTGGACTAGAACTAAGGATAAAAAGAAAAAGGGATGATGGTGTAGACAATTTAACAGTAAACTTTCAGTGCAAAAATAAATGTAAATTTGCAAGTATCTATTTTTTTTTCTATCACTTTTAAAAATGGCTCAGAGCAGCAAAACAAGTTCGAGGATTTATTCTGTGAAATGTATTGCAGAGAAAAAGAATGGGCAAATAGTATAATTAAAAATACTTACTGATTCACACTTTCCAAAATTTTTAAAAAGTAAATCACCAAAGACCAATACTTCTCTCTGCTTTCAATACTACGCCATTTTTTCCAGTAAAATTAATGGAATAATGTATTTTTTTAAAACTAATCAGTTTGTGACAGCTGTGGTTCTGAAACACTTTTTAAAAATACAAAATCATAGTTGCAAACAGATCATATACAGTGATTTTTAAAACTGAATAGGCAAAGCCTTACTCTAACTGATCAAATGACCAATCAGCTGGATTCAGGCTTTTCAGGCTACAGATGACTTTGATCAACAGCCCTGCACATATCAGAGGCATCCCCACAGATGTTCTAAACACAAATGCAGTTGCTGACACCCTGATGCTGCAAACAACAGCAAGGGCATAGAGAGGAGACCTTGATGATTCAGTGTGATTCTTCAACAGATTTCTCTTCTTCACTTTCTTCATTGGCTTCATCTTTTTCCTTGTAAGAATCCTGGCTGTTGGTATCAATAAAATAATTTTCTTCCCCATTCTCTCTTTCTTCTATTTTTTCTTCTTCATTAAAGCTAGGGGAAGAAATTTATCAATCTTTCAAAGGAAAAATGAGTTAGTTTAAAAGTAAACAAACCCTCTGCAAGTAGGCCACCATGTAGCCAGTCTTCCTCAAGTGTATGAATTCCAATTTGTTATCAAGACAGCTCAAAAAAAAGAAAGAAAATGCTATAAAAGTGCCCATTGAGAAATTTAATATTCCTGAAAATTAATTTATTTCAAAAATTTTTATTTTTTTATTTTTTTGAGACGGAGTCTGTGTCACCCAGGCTGGAGTGCAGTGGCGCGATCTCGGCTCACTGCAAGCTCCGCCTCCCAGGTTCATGCCATTCTCCTGCCTCAGCCTCCCGAGTAGCTGGGACTACAGGCGCCTGCCACCACACCCGGCTAATTTTTTGTATTTTTAGTAGAGACAGGGTTTCACCATGTTAGCCAGGATGGTCTCGATCTCCTGACCTTGTGATCCACCTGTCTCGGCCTCCAAAAGTGCTAGGATTATAGGCGTGAGCCACCGCGCCTGCCCTATTTCAAAATTTGAGTGATTGATTCTTTAAACTTCATTTGAAAGCATGCTATTATTTTTGTTACTTATGTCAGTAAGAAATCTAAGTTATTCTGCTTTAAAAATAAAATACTTCATGTGAACGTTAATGTGTCAAACATGTTAAAATATCAGTATGTTTTACAACAGTTCACACGTCTTTTACTATTGGGTAAAAGATCTTTTTAAAACAATATAGAACAAAAAATATATATAGTATAAAATTGTGCTTTTCTGCAGGTAATACTTTTTCAAAGGTAAGCCATTCAGACATCTTATACATGTTACCTTTCTTTGTCTTCAGTGACACTTTTTGTCTCTTGATTGTTGAAGTACTCAAGTACTTTTCCACTTTGGCCTTTCTTTGAAACAAACTCATCAGATATTCCTAGTGATTTTAGGGTATTAGAATAATGCTTTTCTGCTGCCATTCTTGCATTTTTCTATAGGAAAGACAAACCCTTTTAGACGAGAACAGAAGACTTTAAATTTTCATTAAAAATGTATGGATTAAAAGTGCCAGTGATAATTAAGTTCAGCAGTCACAGTTGGTTGAAAATCTGCATACCCTATGACCAACAATTACACTCCTAGGAATATGCCCAGAGAAGCTCCCACATATGTGTCCCAAGGGAGGACATATACAAGAATGTTCAGGATAGTACTGTCCTTCAATAACCCCAAATTGGAAATCACCCAAATATCTATTAGCAGAAGGATGGATAAATAAATTGTGGTCTATTCCTATAATGGAGTAAAATAAAGCAATGAAAATGAGTGAACTACAGTTACATGCCACAACATGGATGGATCTCACAAATATAATACTGAGCAAACGAAGCAAAGCACTAACAAGTACATATTGTATGATCTATATAAAGTTCAGAAATGGGCAAAACAACTATATTGTTTGAGGATAGGTACACACACTGTAAAATTGCAATGAAAAACAAGGAAGTACTTATCCTGAGAGTCAGAATGGTGGTTACCTCTTGGGGAGAGGTAGAAGGGCTGTGATTTGCAAGGGGCACGTAGGGTTTTTGGGGTGCGGGCAATGGTCTGTTAACATGGGTGGCGGCCACATTAGATTGATCTATAATTATTTTTTATATTGTACCTAGGTTTTATATACTTTTATGACTGTTTATAAAGATATCTGAAAGAAAGATTTCATGCAATAATTGTTGTCAGAGGATTCTTTTCTTTTCTTTTTGAGACAGGGTCTTGCTCTGTTACCCAGGTTGGAGTGCAGTGGTGTGAACACAACTCACTGCAGCCTCAACCTCCTGGACTCAAGTGATCCTCCCACCTCAGCCTCTGGAGTAGCTGGGACCAGAGGCGCACGCCACCATGCCCAGCTAATTTTTGTATTTTTTGTAGGATGGGGCTTGTTGTATTTTTTGTAGGATGGGACTATGTTGTCCAGGATAGTCTCAAACTCCTGGGCTCAAGTGATCCACCCGCCTTGGACTCCCAAAGTGCTGGGATTATAGGCATAAGCCATGGCGCCCAGCCAAATTCTTTTATTTTATGTATCTACTGTAATTTTTACTCTTTATAAGCCATATCCCCAATTCATTAAAGATGATAAAAGCACCAGTGTTGTAATCTTTACTCTGTGGAGGAAGCAAGGGATATAACGAAAACAATATGAATTTAGAACTGGGTTCAAATCTGTAGAATGTCACTTCCTGGCTTTAAGATCTTTTGGAATTGTGATGACTCTCTCATACCTGGGTCAAACTGAAGTCATCACAGTTCCAGAGATGGCAGGCTTTATGGAGTCACAAAGTGCCTGGGTTCACACTAGTGCCTCGACTTTAGTCCATTTTAGCTCCTATGAGTGGATCTGAACTGTGAGAGGGCCAAGAACTGCCCTCTGGACCTCCAACTAAAGCAAGGTGACTAGGACTAGCCCAATTCCAATGAACCAATGGCATTCATACTGGGAAGTGTGTGGAGGAGCATCCAGTCTAACCCCCATATTTAATCAATAAAGAAACCAAATCTCCCCCGGCCCCTGCCTCAAAGGTGAAATTGTTTGATTAAGGTCACAAGGCTAGTGAGTGATAGAACCAAGTCTCTTGACCATTTCCTAGGTCTTTTATATTACATCATGTTGCTTTCTCTAAGTGGTAATGGTTGTCCTAGGGTTTGAAGGTGACCTAAAGCCTGACTTGAGCAATGTAGTTGTCAGATATTTGCCAAATCTAGTATAATGAGGGACCATGGAGTCTAGTGTTACACAGGAGAACCCGAAATAGCAAGGACTGATTACAATGGATAAAACTATCACCAGTGCATTTCCTGATACTCTGGAAAACTGAAAAAGAAGCACTCAAACTGCTGCTAAAATGCACTCACTGTGAATAACAATAATATTTTTTAGAAATGTAAGTAAAAACCCATCCAGAGTCTGTGAATATCAACAGACAAGCCTTGGGGAACTGAAAGGAAGG
The DNA here is from genome assembly GCF_003255815.1 of Theropithecus gelada. Classification (NCBI taxonomy): domain Eukaryota; kingdom Metazoa; phylum Chordata; class Mammalia; order Primates; family Cercopithecidae; genus Theropithecus; species Theropithecus gelada. Next base: position 82,505,591 of record NC_037681.1, read on the forward strand.
GCAAAATGAGAAGTAAGAACTATACCCTAAAGACTACAGAGAAGAATAAAGAAACCCCAAACCTAGCTCTGAATGCATTACCAATAGTATATTTTGACTTCAGCAAATTAAATATATAAGACATTAGTCAAAATTTGTGCCAGTAAGCCTTCATCTGACTTTGGTTTAAAATTCAATCTAACATCTTCTCAGTTAATTAATCCTGTGATTTCCAAGAAACAGGACAACATAGTTTATTCTGTAAAGAATCACAGGCATATTGTGTTAGGGAATCACTCAGCAGGAGTGAGACCACAATTAACTCCTATAAATGGGCAAAGCAAATAGCTGCAAGCTATTAAAATTGTTTTTAATAAAACCAACCGTTAATTAGCAGCAATAGTTCCAGCAAAATACACTGCAGGAAAAAAAATGTACTAAAAAAAAAAAAGCAATGGTGATTCACTGCCACAGTAACTCTGTATATACTATTTGAGGAGTTAATGAGAAGACCCCTTGATATCATTCATTGAAAATGAGAATAAATGGAATTGGTGAGAATGGATGATTGCCCCTGTTATAAAGGCTTATTAACTGTCTACCCAGGGTTAACATGTTAGTAGGGGAATGGAAATGGTAAGGTGAAGATATAATGAATGGTTCTGCAAAGAGCAAGGCAGAAAAATCAATCAAACTATTATGATTCAAATAGGAAATAAAGGTTCCACCTGGCATTTCACCATCAAGGATGGTGAAGGGCAGATCCAAAAATTATTTAGGAAGAAAATTTGACAGGTCTCTCAATGACCAGCTGAATGGGGAGGAACTGGGTACACACAGATATGAAGATGAGAACAGTAGGCCAGGCACGGTGGCTCATGCCTGTAATCCCAGCACTTTGGGAGGCCGAGGCAGGTGGATCACTTGAGGTCAGGTGTTTGGGACCAGCTCGGCCAACATGGTGAAACCCCATCTCTACTAAAAATACAAAAAAAATTTGCCAGGTGTGGTGGTGCGCACCTGTAATCCCCGCTACTTGGGAGACTGAGGCAGGAGAATTGCTTGAACCCAAGAGGCAGAGGTTGCAGTGAGCTGAGATCACGCCACTGCACTCCAGCGTGGGCGACAAGAGTGAGACCCTGTCTCAAAAAAAAAAAAAAAAAAAAAGAGAACAGTAGACACTGGTCTCAAACTCTTGGCCTCAAATGATCCTGTCCCCTCAGTTTCCCAAAGTGTTGGGATTACAGGGTGTGAGTCACTGGCCTAATTTTTCTAATATAAAGATATTTCTGACTGGATGTGGTGGTTCACACCTGTAATCCCAGAACTTTGAGAAGTTGAGGTGGGTGGATCACAAGGTCAGGAGTTCGAGACCAGCCTGACCAACATGCTGAAACTTCGTCTTGACTAAAAATACAAAAAAAAATTAGCAGGAGGCTAAGACAGGAGAATGGCGTGAACCCGGGAGGCGGAGCTTGCAGTGAGTGGAGATTGCGCCACTGCGCTCCAGCCTGGGCGAGAGAGCGAGACCCCGTCTCAAAAAAAAAAAAAAAAAATTAGCCAGGCATGGTGGTACGCGCCTGTAATCCCAGATACTCAGGAGGCTGAGGCAGGAGAATCACTTGAACCCGGGAGGCGGAGGTTGCAGTGAGCTGAGATTGCACCACTGCACTCCAGCCTGGGTGACAGAGTGAGACTCCGTCTCAAAAAAAAAAAAAAGATATTTCTTAGACAAACAGCACTATAATAAATCATTGCTGTATATGTGTTCAGTTTTTGGTCTTCCCAAATAATACCTCATACTTTCTTTCTGGTTTTATAGTATCACCCATAAAGATTCCTTTAATTTAGCATTTTATTTACTTTCCTTTTTTTTTTTTCTAGACCTCTTGGAACAAGCCTCACATGTCACTAACACAAATATTAGTATTCCCAGGTTATGTACCTGGCTCCCTGGAATTCAGGTTAACAGAAAAAAAGAATATATCAATCTGACCATTCCCCCAACCTCCCAAACAATCATATTGACAATTTTGTCTTAATACACATCTGTAATTGCTGCAGTTGTGTGTCTTGAATGACTACATTTGTCGGTCTTGTTTCTATCTGACTTTAAGAGTCTCAAGGGATTTTCTGATATTCAAAAAGCATTTGTTGAGAAGGGGGCAGGAAAACAAGATGACAGATAAAACAATCACACGAAGACAGCCAGATCTGGGTTTGAATCCTGGTTCCCCTTCTTCTGGTTGTATCATCTAAGCCTTGAGATGTCCCTCATCTGTGAAATAAGAACCTCACAGGAGCAGTGTAAAGGTCAGTTAAGATAATGCATATAAAGTGCTTAGTGGAGCGCTTGTCTTTCAGCAACCTCACAAAAAACATTAGAAATCACCTTCCAAATAACTTTGTACAATCTCCCTCTTAAATGCAAACAGACAACCAAAGATAATCTGAGGAAAGCTTCTAATATGATAGACAAGAGGCTAAAAAAGAGAAAAAGAAACTTGAAGGAAACTGAGACGACATCACCAGTATGCGCAGAGATATAAAAGATAGGCTGGGTGTGGTGGCTCACACCTGGAATCCGGCACTTTGGAAGGCTGAGAAAAGAGGATTTCTTGAGCCCAGGAGCTTAAGACCAGCATGGACAACAGAGTAAGGCCCCTGTCTTTACGAAAAATACAAAAATTAGCCTGGCACGGTGGCTTGTGCCTGTAGTCCTAACTACTTGGGAGGCTTAGGTGGGAAGATCGCCAGAGCAAAAGAGGTTGAGGTTGCAGTGAACCGCAATCATGCCACTGCACTCCAGCCTGGGACAGAGTAACACCCTGTCTCAAAAAAAAAAAAAAAAAAAGGTACTGCACCCATGAAAAATACCAAAGGAACATTTAATAAATGAGAAGCATTCTGGAAATTATGTCATTTTTCATTAGGTGAGCAAAAAATGCAGATTTGGACGATAAATTTGAGGAAACCTTCCAGAACCAGAATAAACTAATAGTGACTTTAAAAGAAATACAAGAAATGTAGATAAATCCAGAAGGTTAATATCTAACTAATCCCCAGTGTTACAGTGAAAAAGGTCCTAAAATGTCACTTATGCCAGAGGCCTATAGCAGGGGTCATTACCACGAACTAAGTACGGGGCTGTGGCCTGTTAGGAACCAGGCTACACAGCAGGAAGTGAGCAGTGGGAGGATGAGCATTACCACCTGAGCTCTGCCTCCTATAGCATTAGATTCTCATAGCAGCGTGACCCCTATCGTGAACTGCTCATGCCAGGGATCTAGGTTGCATGCTCCTTATGAGAATCTAATGCCTGATGATGTGAGGTGGAACAGTTCCATCCAGAAATGATCCATTCCCTCATCCAGCCACCCCACCCCATGCAACCCTGGTCTGTGGAAAAATGGTCTTCCATAAAACTAGTCTCTAGTGCCAAAAAGATTGAGGACTGCTGGCCTAGAGAGAAACCATTCCAAAGTGGAGCAGGACACTTGTGGGCTCCAGGGGAGGAAAGGAACTGATGAATTAACAACGTGTTTAACTGTTTGAGGGGGATTTTTGAGAGCTAACAGAAAAATTTAAGAATAATAATGATATACACATTGGCAGGGAATGAGGGAAGGTGGGGGGAGGACCAAACAAAATTAGTAATTATTAACACAAGGAAAAATTTTTTTAAAGGAAATGTGATGGGCCGGGCGTGGTGGCTCACACCTGTAATCCCAGCACTTTGGGAGGCCAAGGTGGGCGGATCATCAGGTCAGGAGTTCGAGACCAGCCTGACCAACGTGGTGAAACCTCATCTCTACTAAAAAACACAAAAAAAATTAGCTGGGCGAGGTGGTGCGCACCTGTAATCCCAGCTACTCAGGAGCCTGAGGCAGGAGAATGGCTTGAACTCAGGAGGCAGAGGCTGCAGTGAGCCGAGATTGTGCCACTATACTCCAGCCTGGGTGACAGAGCAAGACTGTCTCAAAAAAAAAAAAAAAAAAAAAGAAAAAGGAATGTGATAATAATAATATAGGGCTCAGCTGCTAACATTGTTTACTAAGTCATAACAATGAATTCTGATCTGTGATAGAGCTGACTGGGAAATGGAAGGATGGAAAGACAGAGAAAGGGAAGGTAAGTGTGCTTCCGAGAGAATGTGGTAAAACAGCTAAATCCTCACCTACCATATCAATAAGCTAGTAGATAGAGTCTGTAATGAAAAAGATAAAAGAACAGTTGAAAGAATGTTACTGAACAGTACCCACTAGGAAGGCTGTAACAAAAAGACAGGCAAAAGCTAGGTGCAGCGGCTCACGCCTATAATCCCATCAACTTGGGAGGTGGAGGTGGGAAGATCACTTGAGGCCAGGAGTTCAAGACCAGCCTGGGCAATACAGTGAGATCCAGTCTCTACAAAAAATAAAATTAGCTGGGCATGATGATGTGGGCCTTTGTCTCAGCTACTAGGGATGCTGATACTGGGAATCATCTGAGTCCAGGAGTTCAAGGTTACAGTGAGATTGTACTGCTGCACCAGCTTGGGCAACAGAGTGAGACCCTGTCTCTAAAAATAGTTTTTTATAAAAACCAGACAGACAATAACAAGTGCTGGTGCTATTCACAACAGCAAAGACATGGTATCAACCCAGCCCATCAGCAGTGGATTGGATACAGAAAATATGTTACACATATACCACAGAATACTACACAGCCATAAAAAAGAATGAAATCATGTCCTCTGCAACAACATGGATGCAGCTGGAAGCCATTATCCTAAGCAAACTAAAGCAGAAACAGAAAACCAAACACCACATGTTCTCACTTACAAGTGGAACTAAACACTGGGTACACATGGAAATAAAGATGGGAACAACAGACACTGGAGAATATAAGAGGGAGAGTGGAGGCAGGAGGGCAAGGGTTGAAAAACTACGTATTGGGTACTATGCTCATTACGTGGGTGATGAGTTCAATCATACCCCAAACCCCAGCTCACACAATATACCCCCCCATTTTTTTTTTTTTTTTTTGAGGTGGAATTTCGCTCTTGTTGCTCAGGCTGGAGCGCAATGATGCGATCTCAGCTCACTGCAACCTCCGCCTCCCAAGTTCAAGCAATTCTCCTGCCTCAGCCTCCCAAGTAGTTGGGATTACAGGCACACAAAACCATGCCCGGCTAATTTTTGTATTTTTAGTACAGATGAGGTTTCACCATGTTGGCCAGGCTGCTCTCGAACCCCTGACCTCAGGTGATCCACATGCCTCGGCCTCCCAAAATGCTGGCTGGGATTACAGGCATGAGCCACAGCGCCTGGCATACCCTTGTAACAAACCTGCACATGTACCCCTTGAATTTAAAATAAAAGTTGAAAAAAATTAAAATAAGAAAAACCCAGAAGCAGTGTAAAAAGCAAAAACAAAAAACTTGCAGTTCAGAGCTGGAGATAATGTCTTTGGGCCAAAAGCCAATCACTTTATGATTATAATGTATAACAGCTAAAAATGATTTTTTCCCCTAAAGTTGAAATAAAGATGTTTAAAAAATCCATCCCTTAAAATGAAAGGCATTACATAAAATTATATCTAGATCAGTGAGCAAAAAGATTATATAACTTTGAGAGACTGTAACGTGCAGATTCACCCACAATACATGTCCACTGTCCTCACCGAGTCACTGACAAGTACACTTCTGTAACCATGCTCATCTGTTACAGGTAAATTCTCCAACTGTCTATTGTCCAATTATAACAGCTTCAAATTCGCAATTTAGAACCTGCAACCTCCAGTGATTTTGTCAATTGTTAAGCCATGTCACCCATACAGATGCCTCCCCTATGGGATAAAGGAGAAAATGACCTAAAATGAACAAATCTCCCTGAAGGGAAAGATTATAAAACTGGGCATAAACTGAGTAAACTCAGGGTCTACTGTCTGTAAGGCTAGTTTGTTTTTCTTATAGAAAGGAAGTTTTTTTAGTAATTGCAGAGAAGAGTGAATTACAAACTCACTTAAAAAAAAAACTGGCAGAAATAACTCTGATTCAATTAGCCATTTTGTTTCATTTTTTTAATTCTTCAAAGACCTCCAAGTGCTATCATGAAGCCTCATCTTAATATCTAACCAAGTTTGTACTGAAAAAAGACCAGCCATTAGAAAACAGCTTGCAAAATTATTTTACAAACTACTGGATTGGCATGTTATTTATCAAACTTATGTGCTTCATCAAAAAGATTCAATGTTCAGATTATTTTTTTGAGATGAGGTCTTGCTACATTGCACAGGTTGGACCAAAACTCTTGGGCTCAAGCAATTTGCCCACCTCAGCCTCCCAAGTAGCTGGGACTACAGGTGCACACCACCACACTTGGTTAAATGCTCGGATTTAAGCAAAATTACTCATTGGCTGATATGATGAAGCCAACATAAACAACAATAATGTATCCCAACAGTTATATAACACATAAGAAAAATGGACTGTAAATTTAGGAGCTAAAGCTGTAAAAAAAAAAAAAAAAAAACACAACTGACAATAGCTCTTAAATTCCAATAAACACAACCTGAGCAACTCTTTCAAATAGCAGTGGCCTCTTTTTTAATTTTTCTTCTCTTTCTTCTAGTTCTCGTTGGTATTCTCTCATCCTTTCCTTTTCGCTCTTTCTAAAATTAAATAAAAGCAATGGAATTTTTTAAAAGATCATCTAAGAAATAAGAACTTACATATGTAACATTTAACTTATCAACCTCTACAAAGTCAATGAAAAAAAAAAGAAATAACATTTAGCTTAGCTGACAAATCAGAAATTATGAGCACAGTTCACAGTTTACCTCGATTCCTCTTCTGTACTGGTTAATTCTCACGGAATGTAGAATAAAATCCTAGGTTCTGAGACCACACATATTATGCTCTAGGAATAGTCTGAACACTTTAATTTCTGAAATCCCCAAGGCATACATATATTAAGGGACTTCAAACTGACCTAAGAGATGAATGAAAGCCCTCTTGTCTCATTTATAAGTGTATAAAACCAAGAACATTTTGGAACAAATCAGCTATCTTCTCTGTAAGGAATTTCTTCCGAAAACAAGACCTTGCTCTTATTTATTATTTTATTGTTGTTATTTGTTTTTTGTTTTGAGACACGGTCTCATTCTGTTGTTCAGGCTGGCACAGTGGCGCCATCTCAGCTCACTGCAACCTCCACCTCCTGGGTTCATGCAATTCTCATGCCTCAGCCTTCTGAGTAGCTGAGATTACAGGCGTGCACCGCCATGCCTGGCTAATTTTCTGTATTTTTAGTAGAGACGAGGTTTTCACCATGTTGGCCAGGCTGGTCTCGAACTCCTGACCTCAGGTGATTTGCCTGTCTCGGCCTTTCCAAGTGCTGGGATTACAGGCATGAGCCATCGCGTCCGGCCTATTATTTTTGAGACAGGTTCTTGCTCTGCTGCGCAGGCTGGAGTGCAGTGGTACAATCATGGCTGACTGCAGGTTCAACTTCCTGGGCTCAAATGATCCTCCCACCTTAGCCTCTCGAGTAGGTGGGACTACAGGTGCATGCCACCACACCTGGCTAATGTTTTTAATTTTTTGTAGAAATGGGGGTCTTATTATGTTTACCAGGCTGGTCTCAAACTGGGTTCAAGCAATCTTCCTGCCTTGGATTCCCAAGGTGCTGGGATTATAGATGTGAGCCATGGCATCCAGCCTTTGCTGTTATTTTTTCCCCCTAAATAAGATCTCCTACAGGTTAGTGGCAAAGTTAATTCAATGGGAGCAAGTCAAAGGAGAAATAAAGCGCATGGAAACATAACATAAAGAGAAACAGGAACCAAAATATATAAATTTACCGTAAGTGTTCTCACTATTTGGGCAAGATCCTATAATGAATTAAACTACACTATTTAATTGCTACCAAGATAATAAAATTAATGGATTGAAGAAAACAATTATACTTCCAAATAATTAGGCTTAATTATACACAAGTTGGGGTTATGAAAAAGCTATCGTCCGGGTGCAGTGGCTCACGCCTGTAATCCCAGCATTTTGGGAGGCCGAGGTTGGCGGATCACCTGAGGTCAGGAGTTTGAGACCAGCCTGGCCAACATGGTAAAACCACATCTCTACTAAAAAAAAAAAAAAAATTAGCTGGGCGTGGTGGTGAGTGCCTGTAATCCCAGCTACTCTGTAGGCTGAGGCAGGAGAATCGCTTCATCTCCTGGGTGATCCAGCCTGGGCGACAGAGCAAGACTCTGTCTCAAAAACAAAAAAGCTATTAATAGTTTACTTCCTGAGGGTAAGTAATCTATTTCTAAGAAACATTATGCTCAAGTTAATCAAATTAAGCTCCCTTTTCAATGGATTAATGCTAAATTATAAAAGAATACTCATTGTAATTAAAAGCACATATGTATATTTAGAAATCAGATTAAAAAGTATAAATCATATTACTTACCTGGCTTTGAGGGAGATATTTTCCTACTTAAACATCAACATTTTTATGTGCAACATCTGGAACACTGGTTTTCAAACTTTGTACTGCAGAATTCTAGTGAAGGGGTTCTAAGGATTCCGTGAATATTTTTATTTTTATATTGAAATTAACAAAATGCAACACATACTACTAAACATTAACATATGTGCTAATGAACACATCACATAATGGATGTTTAATGTGTTAATTTGTGCTATCAGATTACATCCAAACCTTAGAACAAAGCTCTTTGATATATCAGTTTACTGCAATCAAAAATAATATAAAGAACAAGATTAGATACTGGTATAAGATTATAACTATTAACTAAGGCCACAATAGAAAATGTTTGTATTCCTCAACATAGCTTCATGGTTCTTACCATGAAAGTGAGTATATACGTTGGTTCTCACCATGAGGTGAGTGTGTGTGTGCTGAACATAAGTAAGTGATGACAATTTAAATCCATAAGCTAAAACACTAATGCCATTTTCAATCTGCTCATATTTTACTATCTACTGATTAAAAAAAAAAAGAAAGTTTGAAAACCAGTGGTCTGGAGGTTCAAGATTTTTTTATGATACCTGAGACATTTTACTCTGGATTTAGATATTTCAGCTAAACTTTGATGTGAGTCATAAGCCTTAGCCCGGGTTGTCAGGAGTTTCTGCAATTCTTTCATTCTTTGCTTCTGTTTAGTTAGGATCCGATTTCTCTCTTCTTCCAACATTTTCTTTTCCTCAAGTGATCTCCTGAGGGTAACAAACTAAGGCTTAATCCACTTTAAGCCAATGCGAATGTTGTTTAGCAAAGATTTAACATGGGATAATTTGAATTTTGATAATTCAAAATTTGAAAAAAGGCAACCCTTGGCCGGGCGCGGTGGCTCAAGCCTGTAATCCCAGCACTTTGGGAGGCCGAGACGGGCGGATCACGAGGTCAGGAGATCGAGACCATCCTGGCTAACACGGTGAAACCCCGTCTCTACTTAAAAAAATACAAAAAACTAGCCGGGCGAGATGGCGGGCGCCTGTAGTCCCAGCTACTCGGGAGGCTGAGGCAGGAGAATGGCGTAAACCCGGGAGGCGGAGCTTGCAGTGAGCTGAGATCCGGCCACTGCACTCCAGCCCTGGCGACAGAACCAAACTCCGTCTCAAAAAAAAAAAAAAAAAGAAAAAGATAAAAGGCAACCCTTTGAAAAGGATCTGACGTGTAAAACTAGAAATCTTTATTTATTTATTTATTTATTTTTTGAGATGGAGTCTCGCTCTGTCGCTGAGGCTGGAGTGCCACCGCGCGATCTTGGCTTACTGCAAGCTCTGCCTCCTGGATTCAAGCGATTCTCCTGCCTCAGCCTCCTGAGTAGCTGGGATTACAGGCACCTGCCACATGCCCAGCTAATTTTTTGTATTTTTAGTAGAGATGGGGTTTCACTCTCTTGGCCAGGCTGGTCTTGAACTCCTAACCTTGTGATCCACCCACCTCGGCCTCCCAAAGCACTGGGATTACAGGTGTGAGCCACTGCACCTGGCCAGGTAAAACTAGAAATCTTAAGACTAATATTTTCTAATCCCTCAAAATTTATAAAATGAAAAATACATTCATTTCTTAGAATACTCTCTGACAAAATATCATATATTATATAGTAAAATATTTTATAGATACAATAATAATTTCTAAGTATTTTCAAATTCACCAACATAAACTCCACAAAGCTACATACACTCATCTGGCAACCCTGAGTCAGTCAGTACTGTGTCTTAGTTACTTACCTTACAGCTTGTTCTCGTCCTCTGGAAGACACCGTGGGCACTGGAGGGCTGTAGTTACAAGGCACAGGCTTTACACCTGCACGTCTTACTGGAGACTTACGCCTTGGAGACAAATAAGGCCAACGTGTTTCTTTTAACTTTTCTTCATCTGCTTCGATGTCTGCCAAAATTTTTTCTCTTTTAATAGATGCATGTGGAGATGCATGAAGATCAAATGGTTTACACACCGTTAAGAGTTTTGGAGACTTGTGTTCTGAGAGGTGTTTCTGATATCTCTCAGGAAGGTCCTCAAAATCAGGAGTCCGGCACCTAACCTTGTGTTTACACTTCAACTTTACAGCCTGTTCAGGACACCTGGGGTTCCTGCGTCCCCAAGCTGACCTACAAGGCAGAGGAGATGAGTTCTGTAAACGCTCCTGGGCTCTCAGCTGCGTCCTAAGGTTTCGATAGAGCTCTTCTTCTTTTAACTTGTCATTGGTAGTTGAACCATAAGTAGATCGAGGAATGGGTCTGGCTTTAAATCGATTTGTTTTCTTTTTAGACTTAAAAAAGTCTCTCAGCTGCTTTTCCTGGGTTGCTCGCTTCTGTTCCTCCCTTGCTATAAATTTAAATGGCTTTTGTGAGGCCAAAAGAGCTTCTTTATTTTTCTCCTTCAGAGACCTTCTCCGTTCTTCTTTTTGCTTGACTAAATCATGGTAAAGGGGGAGAAAGACAGATGCAGGAACTGGATTGGCTCGGAATTTCTTCTTACACTCTGGATCCTCTTCTTGTTTTTTGAGCAGTTTATGTACCATTTCAATATCTGATTTAGATTTCATGGACTCTTCTTTTTTCTTCTGTTCTCTTATCATCATTTGAAAAGGCTCCGGTACTGTAATCGTGGGCACCCATTCTTTTCGTTTCTTCCTTGTTTTCTCAGCTGTGTGGAAGCCAGTATCTTTACAGCGAATATAATCTTCAACACAAAAGTCTTTCCACATGTTGTTGATAAGCTCCTTAGCATAGGCCATCATTCTGTTTTCCCTAGCATACTCTTTTTCTAGGTTGGGTAACTCTTCTTCAGAGGAGGACACATAAAAGGAGGAAGACTGGCCTAAATCAGGCTCTGAAAATGATGTCATTAATGAGACAGGGTGATAGGAGTTCTTTTCTGACACAGATCTAAATGAGAAGAATAACTATGTTATACTTTCAGTTGTATGTGACCAAATATAAAAATTAAGAGTTACATATTTTCTTTTCTTTTTTTTTTCTGAGACAGAATCTCACTCTGTTGCCCAGGTTGGGGTGCAGTGGCCTGATCTTAGCTCACTGCAACCTCCGCCACCCGGGTTGATTCTCCTGTCTCAGCCTCCCGAGTAGCTGGGACTACAGGCATGTGCCACCGTGCCCAGCTAATTTTTTGTATTTTTAGTAGAGATGGGGTTTCACCATGTTACCCAGGATGGTCTCAATCTCCTGACCTCATGATCTGCCTGCCTCCGCCTCCCAAAGTGCTGAGATTACAGGCGTGAGTCACTGCGCCCAGCGAAGAGTTACATTTCTAAGATCAGGGTATAATCAGAAGAGAGGAGCTGGACAGAGCTTGTAAGAATTATCACTTTTATTTGGAACAGAGCTGGGAGATGCCCATACCTTATCTACTTTGACTTCTTCATTTTACAGAGAAGAAACCTGAGATGGCAGAGGCTCCTTGTGACTAACCTCTATTAAATTCTCCCCACAATTTCCAGAGTCACAGTTCTGAAGCATAGATCTGATCATGTCATTCTCCTGCTTGAAACTTTTTGATAATTCCTCACTGCTACAAAGTCAAGCCTAGATTACAAGCCCTTTGAGACTGGCGCCTATCTTTTCAGTCTTACTCCTCACCACTGGCTACCCCAGTCTCCATTCTGCATTCATATCCAGTCCTGTGAAGTTCCTCACACACGATATTATTTCTCATGCCATCTTGCCTTTGCATACATGGTTGCTGTTGGCTAGAAGACCACTACTTATACCTCCTCCAAGACTGAACTCAGATGTGACACTTCAGTGGAAAATTCTGGCCTGCATCCCTCCAAAAGCTTGGCATAACCAACTGCTTCTTCCTCTGTAACACTCTGTTACATCATGCTGTAATGCAATTTTTGGTTCTCAGCTAGTCTCTAAGCTCCTTGAGGGCATCTTGTTTTTGACTCCTCAGTGCCCAGGCATAGTCTGGCACACAGGAGACATGCAAGCATCGCTGACTGACTAGATGTGTAAGTCTCAGAGCAGGTGAATTCACAGCAGAAATGGGTCTTGAAATTGCAGACTATTTTGAAAACATAAATCAGATACATGTCTCCTAGTCCTGAACTCTTTGTACTAGATCTTTAATGAGCTCATGTTAATCCACATATTATAAAGAGCTTTTAAAGTTAAACTTTTATGTTTACCATTTAAAATGGCCCAGACTAAGTATTTTGATACATGCCCTCAGTTCTATGGGTGGATCAGAGAGAAAAGACCAAATGGCCACCAAATGACCCTCAAGCAAAAGTCATCTAGTAAGCTGATAAGCCATTAAACATTTTGAAGAAAATCCTACCTCTGTATATCATTAAGAGTACAAAGGGCTACTTAAGAGAAAATATTCTGAAATAACTATGTTCTGTCCTTTTAAGGATACATTTTATTTTATACTCCACAAATAACTTTGAGTTACAAGCTTACCTGGAACCATCACTAAGAGAGGCTTCCCTGATGACCACTGGCTGAACTTCCTTTAAATGTAATTTATCCTGGTACATTTTCTCTAATTTTGCCATAGTTTCTAGGTGGGCAGCCTTCAACTCTTCTACTTTCTTGAAATACTCCTCATTAGAGTGGTGAATACCAGGAAAGTTCACAAAGTCCTCAGAGCTTATTGGTGCATGTTCATCCACCCCAGAAAAGCTGGTGTTCAAATCAGCCTGGTGGGGAGAAAACACCTGTTATATGGTGACTGGAGCTGAAAGACAAATTAAGCTGACACTGATCCAAAATGCTGCTTCCTAAAGAGTCCACCTAGTTAGGTTATACGTTAATTATGGGTTATGCATATAGAATGAGTTACAGGTTATTTGTGTGTACATTTTCCCCAGTGATATTTTAAGAACAAGAGGGAGCAAGACCAAACTGTCAGAAAATAAATGTTATTTAATCCATTTGATAAAGGATGGTTAGATTCCCAGATCAACCAACAAAAGGTATAACAGGATAGAACCCAACAATTGTTTACAAAGTATTTCTATAAGGAGCCTCCTGAGTTGTAAGGTTTTTTTTGTTTTGTTTTGTTTTTTTGAGACAGAGTCTCGCTCTGTCGCTCAAGCTGGAGTGCAGTGGCGCGATCATGGCTCACTGCAAGTTCTGCCTCCACAGTTCACACCATTCTCCTGCCTCAGCCTCCCGAGTAGCTGGGAATACAGGCGCCCGCCACCGCACCTGGCTAATTTTGTGTATTTTTAGTAGAGATGGGGTTTCACTGTGTTAGCCAGGTTGGTCTCGATCTCCTGACCTCGTGATTCACCCGCCTCAGCCTCCCAAAGTGCTGGGATTACAGGCGTGAGCCACCGCGCCCGGCTTGAGTTGTAAGTCTTAACTGAGATGAAGAGGAACACAGTTCTTCCTGCTGCAAACCAGGCAACCACAGCCCAATGCTCTCCCTTCAGCTGCGCTTCTGAAGTGTGGCTCCAAGGACTGCCAGTGAGAGAAGGCAGGGAAATAGAGGGAATGGAGGCGGGGACAAAGTTCTCAGTGGCTCATCAAGGAGCCAGGGAGAAGCCCTCCTCACAGTGGGGCAAGACCTTGGGAGGGAGTAAGAGGACATGGGAGGGGGTAGGAGGGATTTTCAGGGTAGCTGCTCCTGTGGGCACAAAAGCAGTAGCTCCCATGGGTGACAGGGACTTTGGGATGACAACAAAGCAGAGAAGAAAAAATGGTGTAAATTATTCAACACACAGATCATGTTTAGAAGGGTCTGACTGGCCTTTCTCCCTCACTCCCTTTACATACCTTTCAGTTTTTTTTTTTTTTTTTTTTCTGAGACAGAGTCTCACTCTGTCACCCAGACTGGAGTGCAGTGGTGTGATCTCGGCTCACTGCAACCTCTGCCTTCTCCTGCCTCAGTCTCCCGAGTAGCTGGGATTACAGGTGCCCACCACCACGCCCAGTTAATTTTTGTATTTTAGTAGAGATGGGGTTTCACCATGTTGGCCAGGCTGGTCTCGAACTCCTGACCTCAGGTGATCCACTCACCTCAGCCTCTCAAAGTGCTGGGATTACAGGTGTGAGTCACCGTGCCCTACCCTTTCAGTTCTTTTAATTGAAGCAACTAAAGAGATAAAACCCCATTTTCTCTATAAATATACAATTTTTATTATGTTTTCAGTTGAGAAACAGTTGAAATTATTTATGATACTATGCATAAAAGGCTGCCAACCACGGTTTTAAATTTAGCCTACTGTCTGGAACAGACGCAAAATGAAAAAATTTGCTACAGAAAATTATAGATCCAATCTGATAAGACTCTAGAAAATAAATCTGTTTAGCTTCTCTCAAAAGAAAAATTCAGAAGAGTCAATTATAAATAGTAGTTATAGATGTGGTGTTTTTGTTTCCCATTGGAGGCTTCTCAGAAGATGTGGTGTTTTTTTAATGGGCTAAAATCAGTGTATAAGAGGACAATGTTGTACTATTTGGGGTAACTTAGAGAAAACAAATTTTAAAAAATCAGTCTTCAGGGGCCAGGCGCGGTAGCTCATGCCTGTAATCCCAGCACTTTGGGAGGCCGAGGCAGGTGGTTCATGAGGTCAGGAGATGGAGACCATCCTGGCTAACATAGTAAAACCTCATCTCCACTAAAAATACAAAAAATCAGCTGGGCGTGGTGGCGGGCGCCTGTAGTCCCAGTTACTCGGGAGGCTGAGGCAGGAGAATGGCGTGAACCCGGGAGGCAGAGCTTGCAGTGAGCGAAGATCGTGCCACTGCACTCCAGCCTGGGGCAACAGAGCAAGACTCTGTCTCCAAAAAAAAAAAAGAAAATCAGTCTTCAATAGAACTTATATGTAGAAATTTGCTACTAACAACTCTATGAATCAGAACTGCTTTAAGTATGTCAAACAATTCAATTAAGAGAATTCTCTGATATCTTCTGCTGTTTCTGTATGTGTTTCTCACCATAAACTTCTTACCTGTAGGATGACTACTTTGTGAATTTCCTCATTCATTAAATATTTGGGGGCTATCCTGCAATCAGCTAGCTGCTAAAAGGTATGTCAGTTTTTTTAAACTCTACCTTTGAGGCCAGGTGCGGTGGCTGACACCTACAATCCCAGCACTTTGGGAGGCCGAGGCAGCCAGATCACTTGAGGTCAGGAGTTTGAGACCAGCCTGGCCAACATGGTGAACCCTGTCTCTACTAAAAATACAAAAATTAGCCGGGCATGGTGGCACGTGCCTGTAGTCCCAGCTACTCAGGAGGCTGAGGCAGGAGAGTCACTTGAACCCAGGAGGTGGAGGTTGCAGTGAGCCAAGATCGTACCACAGCATTCCAGTTTAGGTGACAGAGCAAGACTCCGTCTCACTTAAAACAAACAAACAAACAAAACTCTACCTTTGAGAAGTTTCCAGCTAGCTTAGGAAAGGACATGTATATAAATAATTGACAGATGACTTAGAATGAGACAGAACACCTGATTCCTGCCCACAAGTTACTTCCAGCTAAGTAGGGAGACAGATGTACGTCACAATGTCAGATACTAAGAGACAGAGGCACAATTCACAGAAGTGAGTCAAACTAGTGACATATGGTTGGATGAGGACAAAGTTTGCCAGATCAGGGAGGCAGTGAAAAAGGAATAAATAAATCCGAGGCATAGTGCTAGAACATCCATCACCAGGAAACACGTGGATAAATATGTCTGGAGACCTGGTGAGAAGGCTGGGCTGGAGAGCAGATACAGGAGCCACCAATCCACATAGAAGTAGCAGGTGCAGCCTTGGATATGGACAAGTCTGCCTGGAGGGAGTGTGGGCAACAAGAGATGAGAGGACCCGAGAATGGAGATGTTAGAGAACACCAACATTTAAATAAGCAGTGGAAGGAGGAGTAATAGGAGGTAGAAAGTGGCATGAGAGATACAAAGACCAACTGATAAGGGCCTTTGGAGCCTCTGATTGAGTATTCTGACACCACATCCGTAATTTTTCTCCTAAGCCATGAGAACACTCCAAACTAAAAGTTATTTAACTCTCACCCAACCCTTTCACCTTTATAGGGTCATAAGGGGGCTGAAACCAGGTGACCGGTGACCAGGAGCCAGTCGTAGACAGGAAATGGAGGGAACTTTTGTTTGGCTTGAGTTTGGAAGATAGGGAAAGACTTCCTGGAGGAGGTGATATTTGAGATGAGTCATAAAGAATGGAGGCCAGGGTGGCAGCTCATGCCTGCAATCCCAGCACTTTGGGAGGCTGCAGTGGGAGGACTACTTGAGGTCAGGAGTTCCAGACCAGCCTGGGCAACAGAGGAAGACAATGTCTCCACAAATTTTTTTTTTTTTTTTTTTTTTTTATTAGCTGGATGTGGTGGCTGAGGCGGGAGGATCACTTGAGCCCAGGATGTTGAGACTGCAGTAAGCCGTGAGTGCACCACTGCCCTTGAGCCTGGGCGACAGAGTGAGACCTTGTCTCAAGAAAAAAGAAGGCTGGGCATGGTAGCTCACGCCTGTAATCCCAGCACTCTAAGAGGCCGAGGTGGGTGGCTCACTTGAGCTCAGGAGTTAAAGACCAGCCCGGCCAACATGGTGAAACTCCTTCTCTACTAAAAATACAAAAATTAGCCAGGCGTGGTGGTGTGTGCCTGCAGTCCCAGCTACTCAGGGGGCAGAGGGAGGAGAATAGCTTGAACCTGGGAGGCAGAGATTGCAGTGAGCTGAGATCGAGCCATTGCACTACAGCCTGGGCGACCAAGCGAGACTCTGTCTCAAAAAAAAAAAAAAAAAAGAAGAATGGAGAAATCTATAGGATCACAGAGTGTTTATGGGAAAGAGGGGGGAAAGTACCCTAGACAAAGGAAATGGCATTAGCAAATGTGCAGGCTGGGGTTGGGGAGGCTGTGCATAGCAGAGGGCAAGGTGTACAGGGCTGCCAGATAAAAGGAGACGAAAACCCATAAAGCAGTTTTGGGAAGCAAACCTAGAAAGGGAGGTTAGGGCAAGCAAGAAGGGGTTTCCCTCTCCTGTCTACCACTGGCTCCTGATTACTGGTCACCTCGTTTCAGCCCCCTTATGACCCTTCTAAGATGAAAGTGTTGGGTGGGAGTTAAATAACTTTTAGTTTGGAGTGTTCTCACAGCTTAGGAGAAAGATTTCAGATGTGATATCAGGATAATCAGTCAAGTCTGAGTTCTGCACTTAGCAATGTGATGTGGGCACGAACTTCTTGAACATCAGCTTTAAGATCCATAAAGTAGGTGTGCCAGGTTTTAAACTAGTGTCTCTCAGCTCCAATGCCACCCTTCTCGACTCTGCTTTGCAATGCCAGAGCTGGAACTCTGCAAACCACACTTCTGCTTTGCCAGTGCTCCTCATCAGACTCTGCCAAAAGTGGAGTTAGAGGGAGACACAAGGCTAGAGGAGAAAGAGGGGACTTACTCCTTCCTGTTAGCCCTCTGTCTGCTTCCTGTCTGCTTGTGTCAGCCCAGCAATGGTTCTTCATTTGGGCAGCAGCAATTCGTTTTAGTAGCAGTGTCTGAATCCAGTTTGCAGTTTGCGCTCGAAAAATCAACAGAATTGGCCAGGCGCAGTGGTTCACACCTGTAATCCCAGCACTTTGGGTCACTTGAGGTCAGGAATCCAAGGTCAATCTGGCCAACATGGTGAAACCCCAACTCTACTAAAAACACAACTTAGCCGGGTGTGGTGGTGTATGCCTATAATCCCAGCTACTCGGGAGGCTGAGGCAGGAGAATCACTTGAACCCAGGAAGTGGAGGTTGCAGTGAGCCAAGATCGCACCACTGCACTCCAGCCTGGGCGACACAATGAGGCTCTGTCTCAAAAAAAAAAAAGAAAGAAAGAAAAATCCACAGAATTACTTCAAGGCCTTTGCACTTCCTGTTCCCTCTCCCTAGGATGCTTTTCCTCCAGATATCCACATGGCCCACTTGCTCACTCCTTCAGGTCTTTATGTAAATGTTATCTTCTCAACAAGGTCTTCACTGACTCTCCTATTTATTTAAAATTACAACTCCTCCTAGGACTCACTGTCAGCCCCCTTGTCTGTCTTATTTTTCCCAGAAGTACTCATCACCACTGACGTTCTACGTATCTATACTTGATTGGGTATTACATGTCTGCCCCTAACAAAAAGTAAACATTACAAAGGCAAGAATTTGCCAGGCATGATGGCTCAGGCCTGTAATCCCAGCACTTTGGGAGGCTGGGGCAGGTGGATCGCTTGAGCCCAGGAGTTTCAGACCAGCCTGGGTAACATGTCAAGGCCTCATCTCTACAAAAAATACAAAAAATTAACTTGGTGAGGTAGTATGCACCTGTAGTCCTAGTTAGTTGGGGGACTGAGGCAGAAGGATCACCTGAGCCCAGGAGGTTGGGGTTGCAGTGAGCTATGATGGAGGCACTGCACTCCAGCCTGGGTAACAGTGTGACCCTGTCTCAAAAAAAACAAAACAAAAACAAAGGCAAGGATTTGTCTGCTTTGTTCAATGTTGTGTACCCAGTGTCTAGAAAAGTACCTGGCTAATGGCAGATGTTCAAGGGATATTTGCTGAATGAATGAATAAATGTACAGTAAAAAAAAAAAAAAATTCCACCATGGGAAGAGGGCAGTTACTCCCTCCCAAAAGAATGAACCATGCAAAGAAATGCTGGCTGCTCTAAAGAGTTATATTCCACCAAGTATTAAGTAAAAGGCCTATGTTCCAAAAACTATAATTAAAACAGGGAGGGTATTCCAAAGAACTGTTTTTAAGCAAAAGAATCTATGTGCTCTCATTCATTCTTTTAGAATATCTCTTAAAAGTCTTATAGCAGTCATTTACACAAGAAGGATCAAATTTATTTGGACCTGGAAGAACCGTCTGAAAACCATATAGAAGAATGAGTAGCTTCTGAAAGATGCAGCAGGTCTGATAAATTATACTTATGTACTGGTTTTGCACTGGATTCATTCTGTTTTCAGCTTAATACTGTTAACACTAGCTGGAACTTTTCAGATAAACTGATCTCACACTGTTTAACCTAAAACAGATGAATGGCTAGTAAATGACCTCCAATTCTAATTTAATCTTTAATTGTCTCCACTGAGAAAATATTTAGTATACAGAATAAGGGCCATAGACATTATTTTTCCAAAAGCCTAAAATAGCATCCTCTCCCTTTAATCAGCTTTTTGTGGAATGTTGTAAATGCGGCCACCAGATTAGAGGATAATCTTCCCTAGATTGGCTTGACCCATTTAGATAATGAATCCTTCCAGCACCTGTTGCTTTATTAGTAATCAGCACCCATGAAGAACTGTTTGTGCTATAGCCCACATAGTTTCATCTGCAATCTGTAATTTTTGAAAAAAATTTTTCACTGAATTTGTAAAGAATGACACAGATCTACATGTACTAACATGGGTAAACTCCCAATAAATAAGAAAAAAAGCAAGTTGCAGAACTATCTCCCTCTCTAGATATATGTATATTTATAGTATGTACTGTATATTAAAATATATGGAGGAGATAGAAAAACGGACAGAAGAATAGAATACATATCAATTTTGAAACAGTGGCTACCATTAGGGAGGGAGTAGGTATTCATATTTTCTCTTTGGGGGAGAGCTATTAAAAGGGTCTAAGCCTCATATGTAACATTTGATATTTTAAGAGAAGAATGTCACCCAGCGTGGTGGCATACACTTCTAATTCGAGCACTTTGGGAGGCCGAGGAGGGCGAATTGCTTGAGCCCAGGAGTTTGAGACCAGCTTGGGCAACATAGTGAGACCTCGTCTCTACAAGAAATAAAAATAAAAATAAAAAAAGTAGGCCAGGCATGGTGGCTCAAGCCTGTAATCACAGCACTTTGGGAGGTCAAGGCTGGTGAATCACTCGAGGTGAGGAGTTTGAGATCATCCTGGCCAACATGGTGAAACCCCGTCTCTACTAAAAATACAAAAATTAGCTAGGTCTGCTGGTGTGCACCTGTAGTCCTAGCTACTCAGGAGGCTGAGGCAGGAGAATCACTTGAACCCAGGAGGCACATGTCTCATTGAGCCGAGATTGTGCCACTGCACTCCAGCCTAGCGAGAGAGCAAGACTCTGTCTCAAAAAAAAAAAAAAAAAAAAAGAAAATGAAATCATATCCTTCACAGTCACATGGATGGAGCTGTAGGCCATAATCTTAAACAAATTAACACAGGAACAGAAAACCAAATATTGCATGTTCTCATAAGTGGCAGGTAAAACAGTGAGTACACATGAACATAAACACATAAACAAGGAAACAATAGACACTGCAAACTATCACAGGTGGGGAGGGAGGGAGGGTGGCATAGGTTGAAAAACTACCTATTGGGTACCGTGCTCACTACCTGGATGCAATATACCCATGTAACAAACTTGCACATGCACCTCTGTATCTAAAATAACCGTTGAATTAAAAAATATAGGCCGGGCACGGTGGCTCATGCCTATAATCCCAGCACTTTGGGAGGCTGAGGCAGGCGGATCACCTGAGGTCCGGAGCTCGAGACCAGCCTGACCAACATGGAGAAACCCCATCTCTACTAAAAATACAAAATTAGCTGGGCATGGTGGCGCATGTCTGTAATCCCAGCTACTTGGGAGGCTGAGGCAGGAGAATCGCTTGAACCTGGGAGGTGGAGGTTGTGGTGATCCGAGATCACACCACTGCACTCCAGCCTGGGCAACAAGAGTGAAACTCCATCTCAAAAAAATATGTGTGTGTGTGTATATGTGTGTATATGTGTGTATGTATGTATATAGACAGTGGAGCCAGGCATAGTGGCTCACGCCTATAATCCCAGCACTTCTGGGAGGCCACGGCAGGTGGATCACTTGAGCCCAGGAGTTCAAGACCAGCCTGGGGAACATGGCAAAACTCTGTCTCTACAAAAAAATATAAAAATTAGCTGGGCATGGTGGCATGCACCTTTAGTCCTAGCTACTTGGGAGGCTGAGGTGAGGAGATTGAGCCTGGGAGGTTGAGGCTGCAGCAACCTGTGACTGCACCAATGCATTCCAGCCCAGACAATAGAGTGAAACTCTGTTTCAAAAAATAATAATAAATAAACAAAAAGTGGAGTCAGAAGAAAAAAAATGGGTTATCTCCTATTTATTTTTAATCATTATCTCCTATTTATTTTAATCAATGTTGGCTGTTCATTTCTTTCCCAACATTTCCCATGTTATAGTTATGTGTCTGTTCATTTTTTGTTTTTTGATACAGAGTTTCGCTCTTGTTGCCCAGGCTGGAGTGCAATGGCGTGATCTCGGCTCACCACAACTTCCACCTTGGGTTCAAGTGATTCTCCTGCCTCAGCCTCCCAAGTAGCTGAGACTACAGGCATATGCCACCATGCCTGGCTAATTTTGTATTTTTAGTAGAGACGGGGTTTCTCCATGTTGGTCAGGCTGGCCTCGAACTCCCAACCTCTGGTGATCCGTTCACCTCGGCCTCCCAACAAGTGCTGGGATTACAGGCGTGAGCCACCACGCCCAGCCCTGTTTGTTTTTAATTGTCTAATTTCCCTCACCAGACTGAAAATTCTGTGAGGATGTGAGCTATACACTGAATAGTTAATGACCAGCACTTAATAAATGTTCAATATTTGTTGAAAAGATAAGGTTGCCACATTAGGAGTGAGATTTTTTAATTTTTACTTATTTATTTTTTTGAGACGGAGTCTCGCTCTGTCGCCCAGGCTGGAGTGCAGTGGCCGGATCTCAGCTCACTGCAAGCTCTGCCTCCCGGGTTTACTCCAGTCTCCTGCCTCAGCCTCCTGAGTAGCTGGGACTACAGGCGCCCGCCACCTCGCCCGGCTAGTTTTTTGTATTTTTTAGTAGAGATGGGGTTTCACCGCATCTCTAGCCAGGATGGTCTTGATCTCCTGACCTTGTGATCCGCCCGTCTCGGCCTCCCAAAGTGCTGGGATTACAGGCTTGAGCCACCGCGCCCGGCTACTTTTTGTATTTTTAGTAGAAACTGGGTTTTGCCATGTTGGCCAGGCTGGTTTCAAACTCCTGACGTCAAGTGATCTACCCGCCTTGGCCTCCCAAAGTGAGTGAGATTTTAATTGCGAATTACAGAACATTGCTTTACCTGTGTCATCATCAGCCATATAACAGGATATGTGGACCAACATCTCTGACTAAGTCTAGATTCAAGGAACAGGCATCAGTGCCCAATATGGGCACTGCAAGGGGGGATGCATGTGCATGCCAGAGCCGGGAGGGTGTATAGGGATGGTGCAGGGGTTGGGGGGGGTAGTGTGGGGTGCGATGAGTGGTCTGGCTTTGGCAAAACCAAAGAGCTGAAAGAGGCCTATTGTGATGGGTGGTTCTCAAATCAATCTTGTGGGTTAGGTATAATATTTGACTTTACTACATTTTATAGATGATAAGGTTAAGGCAAATTAACCTTTAGAAATCAAGATGGAGACCCAAGCCAACCAGTGAAGAAATCAGAGCCTCTTTCCTGCCATTTTAATGCCTCTTCCCCAAGCCCTGTGTGCCTGGCTATCAGACCCACTGTGGCAGCTTACCCAGCTTTACTTTTGGATCCCTCATGTGTGGTGGTCTCAGAACAGTATCAGATTCTTAAGACTTGGATTCCTTCTGTTTTTTGTAGGATCCTGTCCTTTCCATACTAGATTATTGTATAAACTGATCCCTCCTAAGGTAATAACAGTTTCTAATACAAATTTGCAGTTTAACAGGGCACTTTGGAAGCATATCTGCAACTTAGAAGTGACTGACTCCTTTCCCACAGCAAGCCAAAGTAGTTTAATCTTTGGGAAGGCACACAAATGACACTCCCACTGGCATCTCATTTATATAGATTACTCTTTTATATAGATTGCTCTTTAGAGGAGACACACATTCTTTCATTTGGTTCTCATAGAGCTGAGATGGGAAAAAGAGACAATTATTATGGTTATTTTACAGATAAGGAAACTGAGATTTAAGGAAAGTATGTCCTAACACCACCTAGGGAGTGGCAGGGAATGGATCCTAATACATAACTCTTAAATAGTTTTTCTCCATCACGCTGCCTTGTTGCCTACTGAAAATTGTGTTGAGGGGTAGTTTATAATGAACAAAATCAGTCCTAGCACTCTGATCCTGGTTCACATTCAGGGTCTCAGTCTACCTTACTCTGGATAACTTCAAGTTGTTTACTGGAGAAAGACTGGTCACAAAAGGTGTTGCTAAAGATGCTCTCATTAACAATTTTATGGTAGATTAAAGAGATTAGAATTCCAAAATATCCAGGGATTTCAATTAGTCCTCAATCATAAGTTTTGTGTCTGAGAAGCTTTGGACACATGGTATTAAGAAACTTTTTCTATCTGCAGATTGCTAGTTTAAATTCAAGATTCTTTTTTTTTTTTTTTTTTTTTTTGAGACTGGGTCTGAGATCTCAGCTCACTGCAACCCTCGCCTCCCAAATTCAAGCGATTCTCCTGCCTCACAGTCTTGCGAGTAACTGGGATTACAGGCGCGCATCACCATGCCCGGCTACATTTTGTATTTTTAGTAAAGACGGGGTTTCACCATGTTGGTCAGGCTGGTCTCGAACTCCTGACCTCGTAATCTGCCCGCCTCGGCCTCCCAAAGTGCTGCGATTACAGGCACGAGCCACCGCGCCCAGCCAAGATTCCCATCTTTTAAGTGAATAGAGCAGATGGCAGACCCTGCCCTCCACCTGCTAGACTGGTGTCCACAACAGATTTAACACTGAAAACTGATCAGTGAAAAGGCTGTCTCGCTGTACCCTAAAGAGCCGTTTAGGAAACACTGAAACCTCAGTGATTTGCTTATCTGTATCCGTGTCTGATTTAGCCAGTGAACACGTGATGGTTTTAAACACGCCTCTCTCCAGCATTATGTTGAGATCCACTTATAACCAAGATCTTAAGGTAATAACGAAACACACCTGACAGAACAGTTTTCCTCAAATTATAAAATCTATCTATCTATCCATCCATTCCCGAGATGCTAGAGAGTAAAGAGTAAAATTCTATACTTTGCACTCGCCAGAAACAGAGTAACATAAATGTTGTCTAGGAAACTTTTACAACAGACTCTCTGGTGAAAATTAAAACACTTTTCAACGCCTCGATTTAAAGTATTTTTCGTGAGCGTAGAGAAGGGGCTGGGCCAGGACCACCAAGTAGGGAGTATGTGCACAGGGCCCCGCGTTTACCAGCCTGCCCTCAGCTGGGCGGGGATCCGGACAGCCCTCAGCCAGCACCCAGCCCGTGCGAGGTCCCAACCCACGTCCCGCCCCAGTATTACCGACGCCTCAGCTGGCTGCGCCACTTTCTCCTCCTCTTCGTCCTCCAAGATCGCCTCTGCTGCCGCCAGGGCCTGTAAGGGGTCTTCGCGTTCGTACTGGGCGACCCGCGCTCTAGTGATGGGATTTACAGGAGTCTGGAGACTGGAGGCCACCAGCTTTGCCGCTCGGTGGGAGGCGGCCATCGCCCCGCCTCCGGGACCTGAGCGCCTGCGCTGGCCCGGGGCGGGAAAGCTGGTGCGGTCCCTGGCGACCCGGGGGCTCCTAGCTAGGGAGCCGGTTGCTATGGGCGCCGTAACTGGGGACACTACAGGGGCCGCCAGGGACCAAAAGTCACACAAACTCCTCTCAGGCTGCCAGAGACCCGAGTCGGGTGCTTACTGGATCATGGCGGTCAGTACCGAGTCTGTTTGCTGGTTCCGAAGGTTGGCAGGCTGAACAGGGCACTTTTCCTCTCCTTTGCGTTTAACCGCCTGAACGCAGACTTCTCACATTATACAATGAAACAACTGCTTTTGTGAAGAAAAGAGCGCTTTTTTATTAACTGCAATAATATGTTAGAAGGAGACGGTTGATGGAGGAGACGGCGGCGGAGGAGGAAAGCAGGGCGTATTACTGGGTGGCGGCCTCTGAAGAGTGGCAAGGTTGGCGTCGCGCTACCTAACATGTCTCCCGCGGGAGCCAGCGTGGGAAGGAGGGAGGTGCATTCTACTCTGATTGACTTGAGGGCTAGTAGGAATCCACCAATCAGAAGGAGGCTCCCAGTTGTCCCTCTCGCGTTTTTTCTTGGCCTGACCAATAAAAGCCCAGAGTTGGGTGGTGCCTGACCCTCCCACTAATGAGTGAGGGTGCAGGTAGTGTAAACCTGGCGTTTGCTTTGGGTTCATCAGCTTGAGAGTGACAGGATTGAACGGCGCGAGTGGCCAAGAGTCATCACAGACACATCCATCTCCCTTATCCGTATCTTCTCTTTCCACTCGGGATTTGGATGCATCAAATGGCGCATTCCCTCTGCACCACGTGGTCGTAAGAGAAGCCAAACCTCAAAATAGCGGACGTGGTGCAGTCTCAGGCATCTGCTACCTAAGCCCCTGCTTACTGAGGCCGAGGCTGCCGCTCCCTATCTACTCCCTCCCTATCTACCCCTCTCTATCCTTTGCCCTCCTCCCGCTCCCCAGCCCTAGGACAGGCCCCCTCCGGTCAGTATTTTCCTCGTTATGCGTTGCACATCGTCGAGAATACATCTCTAAGGTCTGAGCCCTTACCAAACCTTTGTTCTCCTGTATGGGTGTGAGCACCAGCAAAGTCTCCCACGTCCCCACTTCCTTCAGGCTGCTCTTTGTTTTGGCTAAACAGTTCCTTCCAGTGCTGGAACAGATGCTGGCTGGGTTCTAAGCAGAAGCCAGAGCTAGAACCATGAGATATGGACCGCCAGGTATGGCCAAGTGTCCAGGGGAGCAATTTCCAGTCAGTCACGGCAGCCAGTTTTGTGGCTACAAAACTGCCTCAGCCTCCGGAGTGGCTGGGATTACAGGCGCCCTCCCGGGAGGCGGAGATTGCAGGTAGCCCGGATCGCGCCTCTGCACTCCAGCCTGGGCAATAAAGCAAGACTCCGTCTCAAAAACAACAACAAAAAAGTATTGATAAGGAATTAGAGCACATGAATTATAAATACTGAAATATACTATTATCTTTACTGTAAATTCCTCATAGACAATTGCTTCTCTCAGAATGCTTTGGTTGGTTTATGCTGTACTCCTATATTTGTGGCCAACTTATGGTTGCGATTAACAACCTAGTTCCAACATGAATGTTGGTTAATATTTTTGTTTTTATTTATGATTAGGATGAGAGTGACATATCCGAGATATATGTCAGAATTTCACTTGTCAGTGTTATGAGCAACTTCTTTGCTGAAATAGATAATACTTTTCTAACACTGGAAGAATTTTTCTTAATTTTTTCTGCAAGTCACAATGTAAAGGCTACAGATAACACAAACTTTTAAGTTTACTGTGCATTATTAATATTTTCCACATCAGTTTCTTAAGTTTAAATGTCCAATTTTTAGCATTTGCTAATTTCCATGATGTCAATACTCCCATCATGGCCAATTTCAAGCCACCAATATGACATCACTTAACGCGAATTTGAGAAAAGACGTCTAGTAGCACACCGTTATATAGTATTTCCACCATACAGATACAGTAGATGCAAGGAACATAAGAGAAAGTGAAGAGTTTTAAGAAATTATCTTGCCGGGCGCGGTGGCTCAAGCCTGTAATCCCAGCACTTTGGGAGGCCGAGACGGGCGGATCACGAGGTCAGGAGATCGAGACCATCCTGGCGAACACGGTGAAACCCCGTCTCTACTAAAAATTACAAAAAAACTAGCCGGGCGAGGTGGCGGGCGCCTGTGGTCCCAGCTACTCGGGAGGCTGAGGCAGGAGAATGGCGTAAGCCCGGGAGGCGGAGCTTGCAGTGAGCCGAGATCGCGCCACTGCACTCCAGCCTGGGCAACAGAGCGAGACTCCGTCTCAAAAAAAAAAAAAGAAATTATCTTTGGGCCGGGCGCGGTGGCTCAAGCCTGTAATCCCAGCAACTTTGGGAGGCCGAGACGGGCGGATCACGAGGTCAGGAGATCGAGATCATCCTGGCGAACACGGTGAAACCCCGTCTCTACTAAAAAAAAATACAAAAAACTAGCCGGGCGAGGTGGCGGGTGCCTGTAGTCCCAGCTACTTGGGAGGCTGAGGCAGGAGAATGGAGTAAACCCGGGAGGCGGAGCTTGCAGAGAGCTGAGATCCGGCCACTGCACTCCAGCCTGGGCGACAGAGAGAGACTCCGTCTCCAAAAAAGAAAAAAAAGAAATTGTCTTTGTTTTTGACATAATTTATTGTAATTAACAAAACTTAATTTTTTTTTTTAAGATGGAGTCACCTTGTTGCCCAGGCTGGAGTGCAGTGGTGCGATCTTGGCTCACTGCAACCTCCACCTCCCAGGTTCAAGTGATTCTCCTGCCTCAGCCTCCCGAGTAGCTGGGACTACAGGCACCTACCACCACACGTGGCACATGTTGTATTTTTAGTAGAGGGTGGGGTTTCACCATGTTGGCCAGGCTGGTCTCAAAATCCTGACCTTAGGTAATCCGCCTGCTTTGGCCTCCCAAAGTACTGGGATTATAGGCATGAACCACCACACCCAGCCAAGTTAGACATTATAAAAGAAAAATAACTAGAAAAGCCTTTTTAGTTGGGAAATTTAAAACTCTTCAAAAAACAATTTGTGCGTACAGAAAAAGTCGTGGCAGAAATTATATAGAGAGTCAAATAATAACAAAAATACAGTGTGTCAAAATGCCTTAAATGTAAAATGGTGCAGCCACTTTTATTTAAAAGTTTAGGCCTTCTTTCTCCCACAGTCGCTCATGATCTTCCTTTCCATCTTGGGCCTGGCAGAATGGCTCCTGCAAAGAAGGGTGGCAAGAAGATGAGCTATTCTGCCATCAACAAGGTAGTGACTCAAGAACGCACTTCGGTCACTAGCTCACATGCATGGAGTGGGCTTTAAGAAGCATGCCCTGTGGGCATTCAAAGAGATTCAGAAATTTGCCATGAAGATGGGCACTCCAGATATGTGCACTGATACCAGGCTTAACACAGCTATCAGGGCCAAAGGAATAAGGAATGTCCAACACCATGTACATGTGCGATTGTTCAGAAAACATAACAAAGATGAAAATTCACCAAACAAGCTCTATACTCTGGTTACCTGTATACCTGTTACCACTTTCAAAAATCTAGATAGTCAGTGTGGATGAGAACTAACTGCCAATCGTCATATATGTCAAACAAAGCTGTAAACCCGCTAAAAGTAATTGTGACGGTTCCTCTGAAAGTTGAACATATAATTACTATATGACTCACTCCTAGGTATACAGCAAAGATAATTGAAGACATGTTCACACAAAAACTTGTGCAGTGTGGAAGAAAATGAAGTAACTAAGGTGAAGGCTTTCTAAAGTGGAGTCAGGAGATTGCTAGGGGATTGGATTCATACCTGGTAAAAAGTCAAACCACAGAATAGACTTGTAGAAACAACTGAAGTCAGTAAGTATCTGCCAGCCTTCATCATCTCTCAGCGGTGTGTACCCTAATTAACCAACCAATCAGAATGGGTTTGCGATTTAAGATTTCCGCCCAGCCAATGAACTGCCTCTGAAAACTTCTGGGAATCCCCTATTTTAAAAAACCCTCTCCTGTGCTTGCCTTATGAGACATTATTCAGGGCTGCTCTGATTCAGTGTATGTGAATTGCAATTCTTTGTTTCCCAAATAAATTAAATGATATTTCCTATTTCCTTTGACCTCTGTGTCTCAATTTTTTTTTTTTTTTTTTTTTTTTTTTTTTTTTGTCACCCATGCTGGGATGCAGTGGCATGATCTCAGCCCACAGAAACGTCTGCCTCCCGGGCTCAAAAGATCCTCCCATCTCAGCCTCCAGAGTAGCTGGGACTGTAGGCACGGGCCACTACACCCAACTTATTATTTTGTAGGGTTTCACTTCTGTTGCCCGGCTGGTCTTGGGCTCAAGCGATCCGCCCTCCTCAGCCTCCCAAAGTGCTGGGATTACAGGCATGAACCAACATGCCCAGCCTCGATCTTTGTTGTAGTTTACACAAATGTTCATCGCAGCATTAATAGGAGCCACTCTTTCAACTGTTGAATGGATAAACAAAATGTGGTGTATGCATACAATGAGCCACTCCCCCAACAAGTGGACTTTCCCTCTGGTCCAGGAGGTCCAGTGCACTTTGGGTTAGGCAGGAATCTCAGAGCTCAGAAGCAAAATGACTTTCCAAGAAACAAGTGCAAGACAAGATCATTGGTTCAGCAACAAACATGCTACTGAAGGAGCTGAAATTTGCAGGATGCCTAGAAAAAAAAGGCAGACACAAGCAAAGTAAATTTGGAGGCTAATAAAGACTTAGATAACAATATGAATAATGGAAATCCTTGGGTTTGAAGAAGATGTTGTGATTGAGTTTATATTCAACCAAGTGGAAATGGAGACCTGAACCAAAATGGAAGTTATTCCTTGCATCTCAAGTGTAAACATCATCATTGTATTAGGTCTCAGCAGAATGGACATCCCAATGTCACACTGCACTCCCTTATGTGTGTTTGGAAAATCCAGACTCCAAAATGATACAAAGCAATCTGACTGGGTTTTTGAATGAAATAATTACTAGAGAATTATGGGAACTGTAGTCCCTGCTGTTAAGTGCACAAGAAGACATCACTGGAATCTGTTCTGCTTTCCTAGAACTGGAGGAGGAGGAAGAGGAGGAGGAGGAGGACAGATAGAACAAGAAAAAAATTGGTGTCTATGAAAAAGCAATATAAAGAGAAAAATAAGGATAAGGAAGAAAAAAGAAAGCAGAGAAAAGGGGGAGAGGTCTTAAAGCCCAAGAAAATGTAAATTCAGATGTCCTTCTCCTAAAAGAGGATCCTACCCTGTCAGGAGCAAGAGAATGCAGTCATTTTCAATCTCCCCATCACAGAACCAAGAGGCAGAGACCTTCCCCAGCTCCAGAAAAGGAGAAAACTCCAGCACTACAAGAACCTTTCAAGAAAGTGAAAGAAGGCCGGGCGCGGTGGCTCAAGCCTGTAATCCCAGCACTTTGGGAGGCCGAGACGGGCGGATCACGAGGTCAGGAGATCGAGACCATCCTGGCGAACACGGTGAAACCCCGTCTCTACTAAAAAATACAAAAAACTAGCTGGGCGAGGTGGCGGGCGCCTGTAGTCCCAGCTACTCCGGAGGCTGAGGCAGGAGAATGGCGTAAACCCGGGAGGCGGAGCTTGCAGCGAGCTGAGATCCGGCCACTGCACTCCAGCCTGGGCGACAGAGCGAGACTCCGTCTCAAAAAAAGAAAAAAAAAAGAAAGTGAAAGAACCTAGTACAAAAGGACATTTCTACTAGTGACAGCTGAAAGTTCCCAAACGTGCACTTGTACCAGAGCAAGTAAAAAACCTTCTCCAGAAACAAACAAATCTGAAAAGTTAAAGAAGATTCAACCAAGATCTCTGTCATTTTCCAAATCAATATCACAGATGTGTCTGGCTTTCCTTATCATACTTTCTTTAGATGGCACCATTGATCCCATCAAGATGATATTCACCTACAAGAACAAAAGGGCCAATAAAGTGGCCATCCCCTTGAAGGAGTCCACCAAGCCATAGAGGGAGCAGATCTCCAGTGAGATGAAAAAGGCACTCATCAGCATCCTGTCTAGGAGTAGCTCGTTGTCCTCTTGTTTCCAGGAACCACCAGAGAAGCCTCCCAAGACGACATCCAGCGCCCCCTGAAAAACTAGTAAGTTCTTTCCTTCAGCAAATCCTTGAAGGTGAGTGTGCACTGGCTGTCGCCTCCAGCAAGTCCACTGCCAAAAATGCATCATTCCCCAATACCCCAGCCAAACTATATAAGAAAAAGTTGTGGTTTTGCTGCTCCACGAAGAACTTAGTAAAGTGACAAAATGTGAAGGTACTTAGAAAAAAAGAGTCCCCTTCATCAGCACCCAAAGGCTAGAAAAGTTGAGTTATCCGAATCAGAAGATAAAGGTAGCAAAATGGCTGCCACAGATTCTGTGCAGCAGAGATACCAATATAGATGACAAAATTAGCAGTCTTCATCTGACTTTGCTCCTCTCCTCAGATGATGGTGAGCGATTCAAGAAGTTCCGTGTGAAAAATAGGCAGGCAGGCAGGCAGCTCCCCAGAGTGCCTCTTCATCACCATGAAAGCACCAGAAGACGTCCTCTTATGCTAGATGGAAGAGAAGTCCCTCCCCAGCACCCACCAGAAGGCACATTTTCCTTCTTTCACTCCTCCTCCTCAGCTGCAGCACAGGTCTCTTGATACCGCCACCAGGAAGGACTGCTTTTCCTTCCATTAACACTCACCTTCCTCAAGAAGATACTCTCCTCCAAAACTGAGGAGATACTCTTCTCCACCTCAGCTTCCAAAACAAAGGGCATCACTTTCTCCACCCACAAAGCACAGGATCTTCCATTCTTCAGTTCCCAAACAAAGGATTTCCCAAGTCACCAAGAGATGTTCTCTTTCATCATCATCAAAGCACAGGAAAGGGTCTACCTGGAAGGCACAACCAAATGAAGCTCCTTGGACTTCCTCAAGTCCTATCCCGTCTGTCTCACAATCTCTTGAGCCAGAAGCTGAAGAAGAAAAAACAAAACACAAACAACCCAGAACCTCCATCCTCTGTCCAGTCTTAGTCATCCTCTACTCTACAAACTGGTCACGAGTGCGACTGCTCAAACATCAAGCCCACCACAGGCAAGGAATTCCTATGAAGAAGGAGTCAGAAAGAAAAAGAATGGGACAAGCAATATAAAAAGGATAAGAAATACGTGAAGCACAAAAAACATGAGAAGGAAAAGCCTGTGGGGGCAGCTAGCCCTAATGGCCTAATGGCTGTAACTCCTGCAGCCATTGCTATTCCCACAACAATTCTTGTGCTGTTCAGCACAAGAACCAGTGGCAGAGCACAAGCCAAAGGAGACCGAAAATGAAGCTGAACATAACTCTGATGACATAGAAAAGCACCTGCGTGAGGCCGGGCACGGTGGCTCAAGCCTGTAATCCCAGCACTTTGGGAGGCCGAGATGGGCGGATCATGAGGTCAGGAGATCGAGACCATCCTTGCTAACGTGGTGAAACCCCGTCTCTACTAAAAAAATACAAAAAACTAGCCGGACGAGGTGGCGAGCGCCTGTAGTCCCAGCTACTCAGGAGGCTGAGGCAGGAGAATGGCGTAAACCCGGGAGGCGGAGCTTGCAGTGAGCTGAGATCCAGCCACTGCACGCCAGCCTGGGCAACAGAGCAAGACTCCGTCTCAAAAAAAAAAAAAAAGAAAAGCACCTGTGTGAAAAGGTCCTGAGATCAAACAGGGAAGGCTCAAATGCTCCCACAGTCTTAGATGGAAATATTTGTTATCGTGTAAGTTTTATTTGGTTTGTGTGCAATTCACTTCAAAATTGCAAAACTGTGTTTGAGCTTTAGACTATAACATTTGTTGTAATAATTGCTATTTTGGCCGTCACGGTGGCTCACGCCTGTAATCCCAGCACTTTGGGGGGCTGAGACGGGCGGATCACCTGAGGTCAGGAGTTCAAGACCAGCCTGGCCAACATAATGAAACCCCGTCTCTACTAAAAATACAAACAAGTTAGCCAGGCGTGGTGGCAGGCGCCTATAACCCCAGCTACTCTGGAGGCTGAGGCAGGAGAATCACTTGAACCCGAGAGGCGGAGGTTGCAGGGAGCTGAGAACCTGCCATTGCACTCTAGCCTGGGTGACAAGAGTGGAACTCCGTCTCAAAAAAAAAAAAAAAAAGAAAAAGAAAAAGAAAAATTGCTATGTTGAAGTTCACCACGTTTAAAAATAAATAAATAAATTAATTAATTAATTAAAAGATGCAGGGGTTTACATTGGGGAAAAAGAAAGGCTTTAACTACTGATACATACTCCAAGGTGGATGAACCTTAAAATATAATGCAAAGTAAAAGGTGCCAGACACAAAAGGCCACATATTATATGATTCCATTTATATGAAACATTCAGGATAGGAAAATTCATAAAGACAGAAAGTATTTAGTGGTTGCCAGGGGCTGGAGAGAAAGGAAATGAGGTGTGATTGTTAAAGGGAAGGGAGTGTCTGTGTGGGAGGATGAAAATGTTCTGGAATTAGATAGTGGTGATGGTAGTTGTACAACTCTGAACATACTAAAAACCACTAAATTGCATACAAAAACAACAACAAACAAACAAAAGCTTTAAAAAGTGTTTTGTTGTCTGGGTGCGGCAGCCCACACCTGTAATCCCAGAACTTTGGGAGGCTAAGGCAGGCAGATCACTCGAGGTCAGGAGTTTGAGACCAGCCTGGCTAACATGGTGAAACCATTTTAGTCTCTACCAAAAATACAAAAAAAATTAGCCGGGCATGCTGGCGTGCGACTGTAATCTCAGTTACTGGGAGGCTGAAGCGGGAGAATTGCTTGAACCCAGGAGGCAGAGGTTGCAGTGAGCTGAAATTGTGCCACTGCACTCCAGCCTGGGTGAAAGAGTGAAACTCCATCTAAAGAAAAGTGTTTTGTCTTTTGACAGTTTAACTAGGAGGTGTCTAAATATGGATCTCTTTAAGTTTGTTGAGCTTCTTGGATGAGCAGATTCATATTTTTCATCGAATTCAGGGAGTTTATAATACTTATGGCCCAGCGTGGTGGCTCACGCCTGTAATCCCAGCACTTTGGGAGGCCGAGGCAGGTGGATCACCTGAGGTCAGGAGTTCAAGACCAGCCTGGCCAACATGAAGAGACCCTGTCTCTACTAAAAATACAAAAATTATCTGGGTATAGTGGCAAGCGCTTATAATCCCAGCTACTCAGGAGGCTGAGGCAGGATAATTGCTTCAACCCAGGAGGTGGAGGTTGCGGTGAGCCGAGATTGTGCCATTGCACTCCAGCCCGGGCAACAAGAGCCAAACTCTGTCAAAAAAACCAACCAACCAAACAAACAAAAAACTAATTCTGCCACTTTTTCTCTCTTATTTCTTCTGGGACTCCCATTATGAGTATGTTGGAACACTTGATGGGGAGTCCCACAGATCTCTGAGGATTTGATCATTTTTCTTCATTCTTTTTTCTTCCTGTTCCTTCAGACCTGGTCATCTCTGTTGACCTACCTCCAAGTGTGCTGATTCTCTTCTGCAAGTTCAAATCTGCTGAGTGCCTTCAGTGGATTTTTCATGTCAGTTATTGTACTTTTCAACTTCAGAAGTTTTGTTTTTTAAATTATAATTTCTATCTCTTTATTGATATTCTCTTTTTGCAAGACATCATTCTCATAAATAATTTGGTTAGGTTTTTAACCCTAGTTTCCTTTAGTTCTTTGAACATATTTATAGTAGCAGATTTAAAATCTCTATTATATGCACAGCATCTGGGCTTCCTCAGGGACAGTTTATATTGACTGTTCTTTCCCTCCACATATGAGCCATACTTTCTTGTTTCTTTGTGTGGCTCATAATTTTTGCTAAAAACTAGACATCTTGAACATGCCAGCCCCAAATGTTCCCAGTTAAATGCAGCCACATAAGTGATCTCAGAATAACTGCCCATCTGGGTCTAGGTGCCCCACAAAATCATATGAAATAATGTTGTTTAAAGCCACTAAGTTTGAGGGAGGAGTTGGTTATACATGAATTGAATAGTCACTGATTCACCATTCTACTAGACATTGAGTTATTTACAGTTTTTCGCTATTACAAAAAAAAATTTTTAAGCTACCCCTTGCATACTGATGGGACAACTATATGTTGTCATCCATGCTCTGGGAGATCCTTATGGGATCAGGCTGAGGCCAGATTCCAGGGGAAACCTTAAGATTGCTTCACTTCTTCCCCTATCTTGTGCTGCTTCTCTCCCTTCTAAAACTCCCTTTTAGATTTATCTTGATGCTACTTCCTTAACACATTACACAAAGGAGAAAAAGTTACATGGAAAATTTGAGAAAGTAATGGCTACTTTGAAAATAGAGATCTTGGTTACACTGGGATTATGGGTGCATTAGCTCATGCATGTAATCCCAACACTTTGGGAGGACAAAGCAGGAAGGAGCATAGCTTGAGCCCATGGGTTCTAGACCAGCCTGGGCAACATAGTGAGACACCAGCTCAAAAAAAAAAAAAAAAAAAAAAGTGGTCATGGGCCCAACCCCATGCAATTCACTTGTCTTACCGTGTTCCCCACTACTCTGATACAGCTTTTTTTTTTTCGTTTGTTTTTTTGTTTGTTTGTTTTTTTGAGATGGAGTCTCGCTCTGTTGCCAGGCTGGAGTGCAGTGGCACGATCTCGGCTCACTGCAACCTCCGCCTCCCAGGTTCAAGCAATTCTCCTGCCTCAGCCTCCTGAGCAGCTGGGACTAGAGGCACGCGCCACCACGCCCGGCTAATTTTTGTATTTTTAGTAAAGACGGGGTTTCACCATCTTGGCCAGGGTGGTGTCTATCTCTTGACGTTGTGATCCACCTGCCTCAGCCTCCCAAAGTGCTGGGATTACAGGTGTGAGATACAGCTGGTTTTAAAGAACAGCGGAATGGCTTTTTAAAGACTCAATTACAGTGCCAGCTAGGTGGCAACACTTTGCAGGGCTGGGACATTCTCCAGAGGCTGTATACTCTGAATTAGTACCCAATATACAGTTGTTCTCCCATAGCCAGAATTCATGGGTCTAGGAATCAAGAGGTGGAAATGGAAGTGGTACCATTTACTACTACACCCAGTGACCCACTAATACAATTTTTGCTTCCTGTTCTTGTGACTTTGTGCTCTTCTGGTCTAGAGGTCTTAGTTCCAGACGGAGGGATGCTTCCACCACGAGACATAACAAAGATTCCACTGAAATGGAAAGTTAAGTTGGCCACTTGGCCTTGTTTGGCTCCTTATGCACCTTTGAATGAACATGTGGGGGGAGTTACAGTGCTGGCTGGGGTGACTGATACTGACTACCAAGGGGAAACTGAATTACTTCTCCACAATAGAGGAAAGGAAGAGCATGTCTGGAATACAGAAGATCCCTTAGGCTGTCTCTTAGTATTACCATGCTCTGTGATTACGGCCAATGGAAAATAATAACCGCCCAATTAAGGTGGAACTACTAATGGCCCAGACCCTTCAGAATGATTTGGATCACCCCACTGAGGAAAGGACCACTAACAGTCAAGGTGCTTGCTGAAGACAAAGGGAAAACAGAGCATGTAATAGAAGGTAGTTATCAATAACAGCTAAAACCAAAATTACATTACAGAAATGAGTGCTATAATTGTCATGAGTAGTTCCTCATTTGTCATGAGTATGGATGTGGATATATATACATATACTTTCCTCTCATTATTTCCTTATCCCATAATAACGTAAGGTGTATTTTTTGTATTACAGTATTTGGGTTATGGGGTATCAAGAAGAGTAAGACTTCACTCGGTGACTTTAACTCTTCTTCTGAGGAAGGGGTGTGTTTTTGGTCCTACACAGGATAGTTGTATCATGTCAGCTGGATTTATGACCACATTATTACCTTATTTGAAGGTTTAAGTATGGTTTAAGAAGATGTATATGATGGCCAAGTTGACAGTGGGTGGATTTATGATGCCTAATGTGTTAACCTGGCCAAGGGATGGTATTTGGTTAAAACATTTCTGGGAGTGTCTGTGAAGATGTTTCTGAAGATTAACATTTGAATTGGTGAACTGAATAAAGCAGACAGCCCTCCCCAATGTTGGTGAGCATCATCCAATCTGTTGAGAGGCTAAGAAAAAGGTGGCTGACCGTGGGCTCAGGCTGGGCATGGTGGCTCACGCCTGTAATCCCAGTATTTTGGGAGGCTGAGGCAGGTGGACCAACTGCGTTCAGGAGTTCAAGACCAGCCTGGGCAACATGGTGACATCCCGTCTCTACTAAAAAAAAAAAACAAAACAACAAAAATGAGCTGGATGTGGTGGCTGTAATCTTAGCTACTCGGGAGGCCAAGGCATGAGAATTGCTTGAACCCAGGAGGCAGAAGTTGCAGTGAGCCGAGATTGTGCCATCGCAATTCAGCCTGAGCAACAGAGCAAAACTGTCTCAAAAAAAAAAAAAAAAAAAGAAAAAGAAAAAGGTGAAGGAAAGCTGAACTTGTTCTCTTGCTGAGTTGGGACACAAATCTACCTTCTGAGCTCCTAGTTCTTAGGCCTTCAGATCTGGACTAGAAATCTACACCGTCGTCTTTCTGGCTTTCAGGTCTTTGAACTACACCACCAACTTTCCTAGGTCTCCAGTTGGCAGATGGCAGATTGTGGGATTTCTTGGCCTCCATAATCATGTGATCTAATACTGCATTATAAATCTTTCTAGAGACATATTTTTCTTTATCCTATTGGTTGTTTCTCTGGAGAACCCTAAGGCAGATGTGCTGCAACATATACTGTATCCCCTATGAAATATTCTTGCTAAAAGTTTAATCTGAATCTAAGCCTCTTTAGAGCTAATTGTTTATTTTACAGGAAACAGAGAAACAAGAAAGCGGGAATCCAGATGACAGATACACAATAGCTAGTTAGGACTCATCAAAAAAACTAATGCCATTAGACAAAAAAGTGGGTGAATGTAGATTAGAAACTCGTAAGACATAACTAAATACTATGTGTAAACCCCAAATAAATCTTGGTTTAAAACACAAGGTGGGCTGGGCACAGTGGCTCACGCCTATAATCCCAGCACTTTGGAAGGCTGAGGCAGGTAGATCACAAGGTCAGGAGTTCGAGACCAGCCTGACCAACATGGTGAAACCCCGTTTCTACTAAAAATACAAAAATTAGCTAGGCGTGGTGGCACGTGCCTGTAATCCCAGCTACTCAGGAGCCTGAGGCAGAATCACTTGAACCCGGGTGGTGAAGGTTGCAATGAGCCGAGATTGTGCCACTGCACTTCAGCCTGGGTGACAGAGCGAGAAGTCTCAAAAACAAAACAAAACAAAAACAAAAACAAACAAAAAAACCCCACAAGGTAGAAAAGACACTCTGAGGCAGGCGTGGTGGCTCATGCCTGTAATCACAGCACTTTGGGAGGCTGAAGCAGGTGGATCACCTGAGGTCAGGAGTCCGAGACCAGCCTGGCCAACGTGGTGATACCCCGTCTCTACCAAAAAATACAAAAACTAGCCAGGTGTGGTGGCAGGCACCTGTAATCTCAGCTACTCAGCAGGCTGAGACAGGAGAATCGCTTAAACCCAGGAGGCAGAGGTTGCAGTGAGCCGAGATCACGCCATTGCACTCCAGCCTGGGCGACAAGAGCTAAACTCCGTCTCAAAAAAAAAAAAAAAAAAAGGAAAAAAAAAGACACTCTAGAGCAAGCTTGTCCAACCCGCGGCCCACAAGCCGCAGGCAGCCCAGGACAGCTTTGAATGCGACCCAACACAAATTCATAAATTTTCTTAAAGCATTATATATATATATGTACTTATTTATTTTAGCTCATTGGCTATTCTTAGTATTAGTGTATTTTATGGTTTGGCCCAAGAGAATTCATCATCCAACACGGCCCAGGGAAGCCAAAAGATTGGACACCCTTGCTCTAGAGACTGTCAGAAAAATCTGAACACGGATTGGGTGTTGGACATCACAGAATTGTTTTCTTAAAATTGTTTTGCTTTTTTTTTTTCCCTTGAGATGGATGTATTAATACAGTACTTCATAACCCTTTAACATGGGTAAAACTTACTTTTATTAGGTTCCCTTTGTGCTAGTTTTTGGGCGTTGCCTCAAACTGCAATGACTTCTATTTGTTACGTAACTATATAACAAGTCAATTACTAGCTAAATCTAAGTGGAGGGTAATACAATGTTCATTCTACTCTTCAAACCTCCCGAGTAGCTGGGATTACAGGTGCCTGCCACCACACCCAGCTATTTTTTTTTTTTTTTGTACCTTTAGTAGAAAGGTACAAAGGTACGACACTCCTTGTGAAATACCCAAGGAGATGGTAGCTGAAATACCAGATTGTGTACCTTTAGTAGAGACGGGGTTTCACCATGTTGGCCACACTGGTCTCAAACTCCTGACCTCGTGATCCACTGCCTCGGCCTCCCAAAGTGCTGGAATTACAGGCGTGAGTGACCGCACCCGACTGGAAGAATCCTCTTTTAAGAATGTTGTTATATAAACTATTTGTATTATTTAGGCATAACCTAAGAACAAAAAGCTTTGTGCTGTTAGGCTGGGCATTGTGGCTCACGCCTATAATCCTAGCACTTGGGGAAGCCAAGGCAAGGATAGCTTGAGCCTAGGAATTCAACACCAGCCTGGGTAATACAGCCAGACCTCATCTCTACAAAAAAAATACAAAAACTAGCCAGGCATGGTAGTGTGTGCCTGTAGTACCAGCCACTAGGGAGGCTGAGGTGGAAGGAATGCTTGAGCCTTGGAAAGTTGAGGCCATAGTGAGCCGTAGTCGTGCCACTGCACTCCAGCCTGGGCAAAAGAGCAAGACCCCGTCTCAAAACACATAAAAGCACTTGGCTAGGCATGGTGGCTCATGCCTGTAATCCCAGCACTTTGGGAAGACAAGATGCGCGGATCACGAGGTCAGTTCAAGACCAGCCTAGCCAACATGGGGAAACCCCATCTCTACTAGAAATACAAAAACTAGCCAGGTGTGGTGCCGTGCACCTATAATCCCAGCTACTCAGGAGACTGGGGCAGGAAAATTCCTTTAAACCTGGGAGGCGGAGGTTGTGGTAAGCCAAGATGGCGCCACTGCACTCCAGCCTGGGTGCCAGAGTGAGACTCCATCTCAAAAAAACAACAAAAAACTTTTCTGCTATCTGGATGCAGTGGCACAGGCCTGTATTGCTAGTTACTTGGGAGGCTGTGGCAGGATAACTTGAGCCCAGGAGTTTGAGGTTATAGTGAGCTATGATCTTTGCCCATGAATAGCCACCACACTCCTGCCAAGGCAACATGGCAAGGCACTGCCACTGAAAAACATCTTATGCTGAGTGAGTGACAAATGTTTAAATATGGATTAGGTAAGTATTTTGACTTACGATTTTAAGGTATACCTGATTCAACTGTTTTATGGCAGCTAGAATTAACATTTTTCACACGTTCTTAATTATCAAAAGGAAGAATAAATTGAAATACTGAATTCCAGATAATACAGAAATCTTTATCTAAAAATATTAGACACTTACCAAGTTAGTTAACTATTCCAGTTCTGTGATGAATACAAAAGGAGCTTCAGACTGTTTGGTCGAAATTCTTTCTCCACAATGCTAGAAAGGGGCCCAGTTGCTTTCATGACACTCCTTGTGAAATACCCAAGGAGATGGTAGCTGAAATACCAGATTGTGTAGGCCAAACTTGTGATCCACCTTAAAAGGTCTAGCCTTTACTCAAAGGCATGAAAGCTTTTACAAAAGGAGTGCTTGACTAAGTGCCTTTAATCCCAGGGCTTTAGAAGACCAAGGCAGGACTGTCTTGAGGCCAGGAGTTCAAAACCTGCCTGGGCAACATAGTGAGATCCTGCTTCTGGAAAAAAACAAAACGGGGGGATGGTGGCACACACTTGTAGCTGTAGCTATTTAAAAGAATAAAGCGGCCGGGCGCGGTGGCTCAAGCCTGTAATCCCAGCACTTTGGGAGGCCGAGACGGGCGGATCACGAGGTCAGGAGATCGAGACCATCCTGGCGAACACGGTGAAACCCCGTCTCTACTAAAAAATACAAAAAAACTAGCCGGGCGAGGTGGCGGGCGCCTGTAGTCCCAGCTACTCCGGAGGCTGAGGCAGGAGAATGGCGGGAACCCGGGAGGCGGAGCTTGCAGTGAGCTGAGATCCGGCCACAGCACTCCAGCCTGGGTGACAGAGCGAGACTCCGTCTCAAAAAAAAAAAAAAAAAAAAAAGAATAAAGCAGGATTCTTTATTCTTAGCTCAAGTCCAGGAGTTCAAGGCTGCAGTAACCTATGATCATACCACTGCACTCCAGCCTGGGTGACAAGCTTTTCTCTAAAAAAATAATCACTAGACTTCAATGTGTGCAAAACAGACACATGGGAAAGTGGCTAAAGGGAAGAGACTAGTTACAGATTTGACCTCTTCATGGTGAGATGACACTGTTGCTTAGATCAGGACAGTGGCAATCAAGATGTTTAAAACCAATGAAACAAGACATTAGTTAAGAATCCCTTTTGTATAAGTAAGATTTGCTACAT
Organism: Theropithecus gelada; assembly: GCF_003255815.1. NCBI lineage: Eukaryota > Metazoa > Chordata > Mammalia > Primates > Cercopithecidae > Theropithecus > Theropithecus gelada. The sequence continues at coordinate 82,547,184 of NC_037681.1, forward strand.
ATATGTATACACTTGTATTTGCAGAAGGAATCCAACACAGCAGTCATTATTACTGGGAAAAGGGATTAGGATAGGATAAAAGCAGGCTTTCATTTTTCAATTTTCTTTCTGTAACATTATTTCTTTTTAAATTTGGCAGCCTCCCAAGCCAGAGGAGGTTCAGAGAGGTGCCACTAATATCATTCACTTTTAAGACAGCATATATATTTACATGTTGGTAGTTTTTAATGCCAATGAGCATTTATCAGTGTTGAGTATACTGGGCCATCTTTTTCCTCAACATGTAAACTTACTTTTTACGCTTCTTTTATTAGTTTTTCAAAAGTATCAGAAATAACAGAATGTTGGGAGAAGATAAATCAATCTGCCTTTTGAAACCAAATATTTAATATTTTCATTAAATTGTTTCAATACAACTTCAGGCAAATGCCAACTGGAAGACCAAGCCCAAAAATTCAGAGGAAATAATCTTCCAAACAAGGAACACCAAGGTGATCTTCTTCCACGCCAGCAGCAATACTGGTGACCATAATGGTGTTAGTCAGTTATCCAGATTATCGAGTGTTTACCTGATAAGAGAAAAACTTAGATTTCAAAACCAGACAGAATTTTAAGGCTGAAAAATGTTTAAGGCAATTAATAAAAGGAAAAACTGTATTAAGAACTGCTGTCACCTTGATGACTAGCAAACATTTATCAAAAGTAAAAACCTGGCCGGGCACGGTGGCTCATGCCTGTAATCCCAGCACTTTGGGAGGCCGAGGCAGGCGGATCACAAGGTCGGAAGTTCAAGACCAGCCTGACCAACATGGTGAAACCCCGTCTCTACTAAAAATACAAAAATTAGCCAGGTGTGGTGGCACATGCCTATAATCCCAGCTACTTGGGAGGTGGGAGGCTGAGGCAGGAGAATTGCTTGAACCCAGGAGGCGGAGGTTGCAGTGAGCCGAGATCGTGCCACTGCACTCCAGCTTGGGCGACAGAGCAAGACTTCATCTCAAAAAAAAAAAAAAAAAAAAAAAGTAAAACCTTTAAAAAAACAATGGCCAGGCGTGGTGGCTCACACCTGTAATCCCAGCTACTCGGGAGGCTGAGACAGGAGAATCACGTGAATCCCGGAGGCGGAGGTTGTAGTGAGCCAAGATTGTGGCACTGTGCTCCAGCCTGGGCAACAGAGCAAAACTCTGTCTCAAAAAAACCAACCAACCAACCAAACAACAACAAAAAACCTTTAAAAAATATATGCCCTTTTGACCTCCTAAGAAAATGTGCAACCTGGAAACACTTACCACATCATCGATTTTCAGAATGCTCCGAACAGTTTCAGTTGCAAGAGTCAGAGCACTGACTGACACTAACAGAGGCTGGACAACCAGTTCCTCCAAAATGTTGGAAATACCACCCTGCAAATCAAATCAGCAGAAGTTGCTTTTAGTGTCTTTAATAATATACATCAGCAGCCACGTGGTTACCAGTGTACCTCAAGACCTAAATCTAGTTTTCCCTTTGTCTAGGCAGATTAGAATATGATACTCTACTAAGCCCTCTCTACACTGCGGGATGTTATTTCAACAAATAACATTTGGAAAAATTGTTAAAATTTTTAACAATTTTAACAATTTGGAAAAACTGAATTAATGCTATAGTCACCCAATCCTAACTCACAAACAACTTCTAAGTATCACTTTTTTTTTTTTTTTAAGTTGGAGTCTCGCTCTGTTGCCCAGGCTGCAATGCAGTAGTGCAATCTCGGCTCACTGGAAGCTCCACCTCCCGGGTTCACGCCATTCTGCCTCGGCCTAGCTGGGACTATAGGTGCCCACCACCACGCCCAGCTAATTTTCTGTATTTTTAGTAGAGATAGTGTTTCACCATGTTAGCCAGGACGGTCTCGATCTCCTGATCTCATGATCAGCCTGCCTTGGCCTCCCAAAGTGCTGGGATTACAGGTGTGACCCGCTGCACCCTGCCACTTATTTTTAAATGTTGGAAAAATTAGCAAAATGATCAGTTAAAAATTATGATCATAGTTAAAAATTACAGTATCTTGGTTAGGCGCAGTGGCTCACGCCTATAATTCCAGCACTTTGGGAAACCAAGGCAGGCAGATCACGAGGTCAGGAGATTTGAGACCATCCTGGCCAACATAATGAAACACTGTCTCTACTAAAAATACAAAAAATTAGCCAGGCGTGGGGGCAAGCGCCTGCAGCCCCAACTACTCGGGAGGCTGAGGCAAGAAAATGGCTTGAACCCAGGAGGCGGAGGGTGCAGTGAGCCAAGATCGCGCCACTGCACTCCAGCCTGGGTGACAGTGAGACTCTGTCTCAAAAAAACAAAACAAACAAAACATTATCTGTTTAATGTTGAAATCATCTCTGAATTTTAATTCTTAATTAGACCAACACCGGTCTAGTGTCTCATATTTCCCACCTTAAATTCTTCATTGAACCATCCTACTTCCCTTTATCCCAGGACTACTCCTGATGGCCTCTAACAGGCATCCTTGCTTCCAGTCTTCTCTTCTTAAAATATTCATGTCCTTAGCCTCATAATCTTTAGGCCACACGCGGTGGCTCACGCCTATAATCCTAGCACTTTGGAAGGCTGAGGCAGGCGAATTGCCTGGGCTCAGAAGTTCAAAACCAGCCTGGGCAACACAGTGAAACCCCGTCTCTACTAAAAAATACAAAAAAATTAGCCCGGCGTGGTGGCGGACGCCTGTAGTCCCAGCTACGCGGGAGGCTGAGGCAGGAGAATTGCTTGAACCTAGGAGAAGGTTGCAGTGAGCTGAGACAGTGCTACTGCACTCCAGCCTGGGTAACAGACCAAGATTCAGTCTCCAAAGAAAAAACAAACAAAAAACACTTTAGTGGATCCCAACTACGGGAAGGAAAAAAAAAATGGCAGGCTCAATAATCAAGGGCCTCCTCATTCTATTAATAGCTTTTTTTTTTTTTTTTTTGAGACGGAGTCTCGTCCTGTCGTGCAGGCTGGAGTGCAATGGTGTGATGTTGGCTCACTGCAACCTTCGCCTCCCTGGTTCAAGCAATTCTCCTGACTCAGCCTCCCCGTGTAGCTGGGAATAAAGGAGCCTGCCACTTTGGCTAATTTTTTTTTTGTATTTTTAGCAGAGACGGGGTTTCGCCATGTTGGCCAGGCTGGTCTCAAACTCCTGCCCTCAGGTAATGTGCCCACCTCGGCCTCCCAAACAGCTGGGATTACAGGCGTGAGCCACCACGTCCAGCCTATTAATAGCTTTTATCTGATCTTTCCAACCTTAAAGCCCACTATTATCTTTAATATATAATCCCAGCTCTACACAGGTGAAGAACTACTTGGTCCTTCTCACCTGTAAAACCACTGCTTACCCATCTGTTTTTCCTCATCCCCTACCAACCAAAAATGAATCTTCATAAAGCTTTCCCTAAACAGACAGTTCCATCCTTTGGAGTTCTGTACCATACAGAAAATATAATGTTGGATTGTCAGTTCTTTCCCATCATGTGTTTATTATTTGTCTCAACAAAACACCAATAAAAAAAAGCGGTATTATTACTATGTGATTACCTTACATAACTACACTAGCTCATGCTAACTACAGCAATGATTTCTTATAGTCTTTAGTATATGCCAAGCATTTATCTAAGAGCTTGTTAACTAGAAATGCATTTAATTCTCACAACAGGCCTATGAGGGAACTATTAATCATCTCTGTTTTTACACCTGAGGAAACTGAGGACCAGACTAAGTAACTTGCTAAAAGTTAGTAAGTGGCAGATTTAGTGAACAAGTAATACTTCCCCCTAAGATGTCACCACCTTCCTTCTCACTCAATGGCATAGATTAATTAACCTGCAGCAGGCCTCATATTTAAATCCAAGATTATGCTTTTCATTATAGAGCTTTCCATTCAACAGATGACTACAAAACTTTTAATATTTTATACTAATCAACATTTTCTACATTAGAGAGTAAATGATTACCTTTCGGACATTAATGCCTGAAGTTTTTTCTCCCTGGGCATGCCGGTTTCTTAGTTCTGTTACTGTAGAAATGGGATTCAGGCCGGCATTTTCAGCTAGTGTAGATGGAATGACCTCCATAGCATCTGCAAAAGCACGAACGCAGTAGGATTCCATACCACTCAGTGTTCGTGAATATTCAGTTAATCGTAGGGCCAACTCTATTTCTGGAGCACCACCTCCTGCAATAAGAGCCCTGAAATTCACAAATATATTTTCAGCTTATTTTATCCAACAGAAATTTTTAATAATTTACTATTTATATCTTAAAAAACAGAATACAGTAGTTTTAATGTTCAAAACGTTACTTAATAATGTAACACTGACATTACCTCTTCTTCACTAAACAACGAATAACACATAGTGCATCATGAATGGAGCGCTCTGCTTCTTCAATCACCAGTTTGTTAGAACCACGAACAACAATTGTAACTGTTTTTCCAGGGCTGGCACAACCTGTAATCTTCAGTAAACAAATTCCAAATTAAGTATCTGAAGGGTTAAAAAAAACCCACACCGAAAACTAAGCAAATAAAAATTTAAATGTAATATTGTTACCTTGAGCAGTTTGCCAGAACCATTTAAACTGACCTCCTCAGCTAACTCGGCAGAACCCAGCATGTCAGCAGTAAATTGGTCAATATGAGCAACTGGCTTGGTTCCAATTGTCTGGAAAAAAAAGTCAAATCCACAAATTAAGGCAACATTTATCTGATTATTAGACATTTTCCACAAATACAGATGTTGATGTTTTACCTTACAAATAAATTCAATGTCTTCTCTTTCAATATCCTTAATCACCATAATCTTCATTTTGTTCAAAAAGTGTAATGCAAGATCACTAAGAGCATCTCTAAAATACAAAATCAGTGATTATGTCAATGCTAGGTTAAAAGAAAAATTTTGCTCTTCAAATGCCTTTAAGGTTTTAATTACTGTTTCTTAAATGACCAATCATTATTCCTGAAGAAAAATGCTTTAGTTTACTAAGTTCATAAGGTCAAAATTAAGATTTCCAGTTCTAAGGACATTTTAGTACAATTCCAGTATTAAAATGTACTCTGTCCCCAATGACACTAATAACATACACAAAATAACTAGGTCACTATTTTTTCCCATTTATATATATATTTTTTTGAGATGGAATTTCACTCTTGTTGCCCAGGCTGGCGTGCAATGGCACGATCTCAGCTCATTGCAACCCCCACCTCCTGGGTTCAAGCGATTCTCCTGCCTCAGTCTCCCAAGTGTACAGGCTCCTGCCACCACACCTGGCTAATTTTTGTATTTTTAGTAGAGACGGGGTTTTACCATGTTGGCCAGGCTGGTCTCGAACTCCTGACTTCAGATGATTCACGTGCCTTGGCCTCCTAAAGTGCTGGGATTACAGGCATAAGCCACCACACCTGGCCCATTTATTTAATAGAGACAGGGTCTCCCTATGTTGCCCAGGCCGGTCTCGAACTCAGGGCTCAAGAGATCCTCCCACCTCAGCCCCACAAAGTGCTGGGATTACAGGTGTGAGCCACAGTTCCTGACCTCATTTTTCTTAAAAAATGAGCACATCTTGGTAAATTAAAGCTTATTAATACTTCATGAATTTAGAAGTATTTATCAGACTCCACAAATTTACACTTCCCCATGAACTGTGAATAATCTAACAACTCTGTGATACTAGAAAGGTAGATATTACTACTATCCCTATTATACAGATGAGCAAACTGTATAGGCAATTTGCTCATCTGTATAATTTGCATAGTGGGGGGCAATTTACTCAAGGTCAGTAGCTATTATATGATTGGGATTAGAACCAAGTCTTCTGAGTCTTCAATCAAAGACTATATAAAATGAACACCCACAGTACATTCTGGCATATTAATAAATAGGAATGTGTCTATTAGGAAAAAATACTGGCCAGGCACAGTGGCTCACGTCTGTAATGCCAGCACTTTGGGGAGCCAACGCAGGTGGATCACGAGGTCAGGAGTTCAAGACCAGCCTGACCAACATGGTAAAACCTCGTCTCCACTAAAAAGACAAAAATTAGCCAGGCATGGTGGCACATGCCCATGACAAGGCAAGCAATTGCACAGACCTTTAAATAAATTCCACTTTTAACCAGGTAATTAATTCTGCAACAAACTTGGTTTTTAAAAGAACAAGGCTTGATGTTTAGGACCTTGGTCTAGGAAAAATTATATATCCCACATTTAAAAGGGAGGATAGAGCCGGGCGTGGTGGCTCATGCCTGTAATCCCAGCACTTTGGGAGGCCGAAGCTGGTGGATCACCTGAAGTTGGGAGTTTGAGACCAGCCTGACTAACAGAGAAACCCTGTCTCTACTAAAAATACAAAATTAGTCGGGTGTGGTGGTGCATGCCTGTAATCCCAACTACTCGGGAGGCTGAGGCAGGAGACTTGCTTGAACCCAGGAGGCAGAGGTTGCAGTGAGCCAAGACTGCACCATTGCATTCCAGCCTGGGCAACAAGAGCAAAACTCCAGTTAAAATGCAGATTTCTGGTGGTTTACCCAATTCAAATGTTTCTATAAAAATTGCTATTAGAGGCTGGGCATGGTGGCTCACGCCTGTAATCCCAGCACTTTGGGAGGCCGAGGTGGGCAGATCACGAGGTCAGGAGATCAACATCACCCTGGCTAACATGGTGAAACCCTGTCTCTACTAAAAAAATACAAAAAACTAGCCGGGCGTGGTGGTGGGCACCTGTACTCCCACCTGGAGGCTGAGGCAGGAGAATGGCATGAACTCGGGAGGCGGAGCTTGCAGTGAGCCGACACCGCGCCACTGCACTCCAGCCTGGGCCCAGGCCAGACTCCGTCTCAAACAAAAAAAACACAAAAAAAACAAAATTATACCTTTATTGTTTTAAATTTACAAGTCATATATTTCTTTAAAGTGCTTTTCCTAGACATCTTAACTGAACTTACACCATTTGTTTCCCTTGGTCTGAGCAAATGATGGTACAATATTGAGGCCTAACACTTTATCTCTGTGCTTTTAAAATAAAAATTCTCTATTTCGTTTCACCTAAGAGTTGTCCCTTAAAAAATATGAATTTAGAGTAAGTGATTAAATCAAATATTTTATCAGAAAAAATAAACTGCTAGTGGAGATTCAAAATTATTATTAAGGGATGAACAAAATAAATAGTCCCACACCTTAGAATAGACTTCTGTATGAGAAGGACATTACATCCTGTTTTTTTAATTTGCTTCACTAAATTTAAAATATAGGCTCTCTCTTCTCGCAGCACTCGGTCCATCTGGGCATAGTCAGAAACCACTATTTGATTATCCATCTGTTTAAAAAAAACATCATAATTTGCATTGTAAGATATTTTAACTTTAAAAGTAGAATTTTAAGTGAAAATACTATGTACTGTATAAATTCAACCAAAACTATACCAAGCAATAAATTATACAGACATGCATAGAAAAGAGTCTGGATAAGATACATACCCCAAATTTCATTCTTACTTTCAACTAAATACAATGGCATCTTACTTTTTTGCAGGTACATTTTTTATAACCAAAAAATATAAAATGGGTATCCTAGTTGTTTCTAAAAGATGGAGTCCCTCTCTAATCTGTGAATTTGCAAATTAACAACGATGAAAAGATGGGGTCCCACTATGTTGCCCCGGCTGGAGTGGAGTGCAGGGACTATTCACAGGTGATGGAATAGCACACTGCAGCCTCAAACTCCTAGGTTCAAGCAATTTTTCTGCTTAAATTTCCCGAGGAGCTGGGACAACAGGCATCGCTGCAATTGGCTAGTTCTCAATTTCAATATCCAAATTGAGGATGTAGACTTGTCACTTGTTGCACCAACAATTTCTATTTTTGTCTCAATTCTAGTAATTCTTTTGAGATCTATGCTTTAAATCACTAGAAGTATTTTCTATTTTTAATAAAGAAATGCCTAAGTTATTAAAAAGTTAAACACAGAACCAATTTCATTTGGATTCTACTTACATCTGTTTTGGGAGCAGATAAGCAAAACTGAATAAGCCCAATCTTGGCCTTTTCAACTCTGGTTATGCCAGAATTTGATACTTTTTGGGTGAGAACCAGCCCTTCCACCAACTCACAGTCATCAATTGTCCCACTAAGAAAAAAACAAAGAGGGGAAGTTAAGAGGGAGTGGACATCTGTACATTTAATAGATTGTCAACAGATTAAAAGTCATCAGTCCAATAAACTGTGATTCAGCCTCACATTTACTATTGCCCCATTACTGGATCTCTTTGATCCACTGCTGTCTTATTATCATAAAGTAATATAAACAAAATCTTGAGATCCACTTACTAATACAAGTTCTCATGAAAACAAAACCAAAAAGAGAAAAGAGAGCTTTGTGACCTTCATCTAGGTGTTTGTAACTTACTTATTTTTGGCAATCTTATGCTCATTTTCAAATTTTTTTTTCAAGTTGCAATTAGAGATGCTTACCCAAGCTTCTTAACTATTTTAATATCTCTAAGATCTACACTGGTGGCTGTGGCTGGGTCAATCACTTTCATCACTGCATTTACACTCATTGGAGAAAGCAGACTTGAATACTGAGAAACAACCTAGATTTAAAAAAAAAAAAAAAGTTACTTTCACAGTAGAAAAAGTCCTAACTTTTCAATGACAAATATACTTAAGAAGGGCTCTAATAATTTTTGCAGTAGGGTGTGCGTGCGAAGAGGGAAACACCCACAAGAAGACAGTCCATAAACTGTCTTTTCCATTCAGGTTGTCACCAGGGGCACAAAATAAAAACATGTATGCTTGCTTTTTTCTTTTATTAATATAATAGCCAGGACTGTAGAATATCAAAGTTTTACAGGAAATCCAAAAAGCATAAATTTAATTTTACGTGAATATTTCCTATCTAAAATCAATGTGTGATGAGGCATCAATGTTATGTATGTACATTCCTGATGAGGGGTTGATAAAAATTGCTAACATTTATCAATCACTTAACACATGCCAGGCAGTGGTCTCAGAACTTTACATATTAACTCATTCAATCTTCAGATGGAGAAACTGGAGCCAAGAGGTCAAGTCATTTTGGCCAAACTAACAGCGTAGTTAAGTGGTGAAGTCAGCATTGAACAAACACAAGCAGTCTAGACTCAATGACTAGTGCTTGTAACCATTTAGCTATACTATCTATATCAGTTCTGGGGACATCCAACAGTATCACTTAGTGTCCCTAACACCATCTAACATTCAAACAAAATCAATGTATGGACTTAATACTGATTTTTAAAAGGAAAAAGGATTAGGGGATGGACGGGACAAACACAGGACATTACAGAAAACAAGTGACATGAATTCTACAGAAATTTAAAAGTACAACACTGCTTTAAGCTTGGTAAATAAGAAAAGCAGCATATGTATTAGTTAAGGGATGGACCACGATAAGTAGCCTGTCCTGGGTTCAAATCTCAGCTCTTTCTGTTAGCGGTCCTTGGATAAGTTACTTCTCTAGATCTACTCTCTTCATCTATAAAATGGGGATATGACTGAGGGCCTTGAAGAGGATAATAAATGTAAAAAACTTATCACAATGCCCACCATATAAAGTATTCAATAAAAATTAGCTATACTGCCAGAGACCTATGGCAGTCTTTCTGATTTGGCAGAGGAAAAGGTTTCTTACAGGCAAATTAAAATATCTAGCTTTACCAAAACACTGTTACAATGCATTAAATAGAGAAGTGGATATGGATATAGTATATATTAAATATTCCAACTCCTTTGTTAGCCTTATGGCTCGTTTCCTCTCTTAATCTTAAATCAATTCAATTACACAGATTATAACAGTTACCTAGTCACTCCTGAAACTTACTATTTATGTACTGTATAGCAACAAGAATCACAGAGTAACACACATTAATTTGACAACTATCTGTTAGTGCTTGCCTCACCTTTGAGTTCAGTGAAGTGGTTGCACTATTTAACAAAGTTTCTCTGTCACTCAGTTCCACAGGTCGAGACATGTCAGTCAAGATTTCAATGCCCTTTTCCAGGGCCTTCTGGAATGACTCAGAAATGATGGTTGGATGAATCCCTGTCATTTGTGAAAGTCTAGTTATTTAATTATAACAGGTAAACTACACATTTGACATGACTTAAAAATTTTCTATTCATTAATGTCAAAGCAAGCACAAATTTAACTATTCTTAATAGTAGCTTCAGTAACCTGCTAACAATGACTAATAATTTACTTCCATCCAATTTAAAATAGATTACATACTTATTAATACTTAAGACTAAAGCCAAATTTTATACCTTTTTTTTTGGGGGGGGACAGGGTCTCACTCGGTCACCCAGGCTGGAGTGCAGCGGCCTGATCTTAGCTCACTATAGCCTCAACCTCCCAGGCTCAAGTGATCCTCCCACCTTAGCCTCCTGAGTAGCTGGGACTACTGACACATGCCACCACACCTGGCTTTTTTTTTTTTTTTCAGTGGAGACAGGGTTTTGCCACGTTGCCCAGTCTGGTCTCAACTCTTTGGGCTCAATTGATCTGCCAGCCTCAACCTCCCAAAGTGCCGGGGATTACAAGGTCACCACACCTGGCCGATACTTTTAAAAATATCACAAATCTACATAATGAGTAGAGTAAGTGATTGGAGAGTCACTACTATAATTAAATACCATTTACTAAAGCAAGGACAACCCTGACTTTCTCTCCCAAATCTTACTTGTACAAGAGTCTAAGATTAGTAATATTTCTACCACTCATTTTTTTTTTTTTTTGAGACGGAGTTCACTCTTGTTGCCCAGGCTGGAGTGCGATGGCATGATCCTGGCTCACTGCAACCTCCGCCTCCTGGGTTCAAGCGATTCTCTTGCCTTAGCTGGGATTACAGGCATGTGCCACCATGCCTGGCTAATTTTTTGTATTTAGTAGAGACAGGGTTTCACTATGTTGGTCAGGCTGGTCTTGAACTCCTGACCTCAGGGGATCCACCCACCTCGGTCTCCTAAAGTGCTGGGATTACAGGCGTGAGCCACCATGTCCGGCCTCTACCACTCATTTTTGAACAACAATTGAGTTCCATTCAAAAAGGAGCCCAGCAAATATCAGCAGCCAAAGGAAAATTTCTTCTAATTTCTATTATAAATATAGCAAAATCTAAAACTTTAAAAAATTATTGGTAAAAAGATTAGGTATCCCAAATTAAATCTTAAATCCCGTATTACTTATGAATAACTTGGCTTTTCCTAAAGTTTGTTCTTTTAAACTTTTCTTTATTCAGTAATAAAGTACATCCTACCCACCTTTCTGAAGAAGCTTGGTACACGAATCTAAGAGGGAGCCAGCAATGATGACTACTGATGTGGTGCCATCCCCTGCTTCTATATCTTGAGCCTTAGACAGCTCCACCAGCTAAGTGAACAGAAAATGCCAAGTTGCTCAATGAGAAATGAGAGAACCCAGTAACACCTAATTCAAGTAATCACACCAGTGTCACAAACAGAATTTGAGGATTCAACATGATTCCTGATTTCTGATTTGTTGTCTACCTTGGGTTTCATTTAAAATTAAAGACTAATAGATGATCTCCAGTTCAGATTGTGGGTTGTCATCTCCCCCTGCCCTGCTACTCAAAGGTTCTAATCAGAAAGCAAAAATGTATCATAGGTACTCTATAGACTTGGAAGCTAAGAAATGGGGCATTCCAGATGAGACTAGAGTATCTTTTTTTTTTTTTTTTTTTGAGACAGGGTCTCACTCTGTCACCCAGACTGGAGTACAGCAGTGTGATCATGGCCCACTACAGCCTCCACCTCCTGGGCTCAAGAGATCCTCCTGTTTCAGTCTCCCAAGTAGCTGGGGCTATAGGTGCATGCTAACACATGTGGCTACTTTTCTAAAAAACAGTTTTGTTTTTTGTTTTGTTTTTTACAGAGGTGGGGTCCCATTATGTTGCCTAGAATGCTCTCGAACTCCTGGGCTCAAACAATCCTCCTGCTTCAGTCTCCCAAAGTGCTGAGATTACAAGCATGAATCACCATTCCCAGCCTCAGAGTATCAACTCTTTTGCCAAGTTTATTTGAATAGACCCCTTATAAGTATAATCTGATTCATTAAAAAGCCATCTTTTCTTAATTGGTAGATGGCACAACGTATGAAGCCTCAGGACCATCCAAGAAAACAGCAAAACTTCACGTAGCAGTGAAGTTTTGTTTTATTTAACAATGCTTTATGTTCCAAATAAGATGCTTATTTTCCTATAATAAACTATCATTTTTTTTCAACATTTTAATAGCAATATTATATATAGACTTGTCACTTCTGGATAACAAAATTTTTTTGTTGTAAAATAGTATGTGGTAATTATACAAAATTTGGAAAATACAGAAAGAAGAAATTAAAATGTGTCAAATGAATATTTTTGAAGCAAAGACCATTAGTATTTGTATGTAGTATGTTGGTTTATTTCCAATCATTTTCTATTTTTTAAGTAAGCTCACAGTATATAATTTTATCTTTTGTTTTTCATGTAATGTTTCATTAGTGTTTTTCCTCATTATAAAAATCTTCATGAACAATTTTTAATGGCTGTACGATTAACATGCTGTGGTATACTATTTGTTTAAACATTTTCCTATCATTGGATATTTTGCCTATTCCAGGTTGTTTCGATTATACATAAATTCGATCAGTATCTTTGTAAAAAAAAAAAAGTTTTTTAAAAGCCATCTTTACATAACTCAAAGGGATTTTTTTGATAGAAGTTTTTTTTTTTTTTTTTGAGATGGAATTTTACCGTCACCCAAGCTGGAGTCAAGTGGCGCGATCTCAGCTCACTGTAACCTCTACCTCCCGAGTTCAAGCAATTCTCCTGTCTCTGCCTCCCAAGTAGCTGAAATTAAAGGCATGCACCAGCATGCCCAGCTAATTTTTTTATTTTTAGTAGAGATGGGGTTTCATGATGTTGGCCAGGTTGGTGTCGAACTCCTGACCTCAGGTGATCCACCTGCCTCAGCCTCCCAAAGTGCTGGGATCCCAGGCATGAGCCACTACGCCCGGCCTGAGAGAAATTTATTTCTAATGCATTTGTTTTTGCTCATATGACTTGACAACAGGTTTATGTTTTTAATCTCCTCATTCCTCAAGTGTATGCCAAGTTTCCATGGACAAGTATAAGGTAAAAGAAGTAAAATAGGGCTGGGCGCGGTGGCTCAAACCTGTAATCCCAGCACTTTGGGAGGCCGAGACGGGCGGATCACGAGGTCAGGAGATGGAGACCATCCTGGCTAACCCGGTGAAACCCCGTCTCTACTAAAAAATACAAAAAAAAAAACTAGCCAGGCAAGGCGGCGGGCGCCTGTAGTCCCAGCTGCTCAGGAGGCTGAGGCAGGAGAATGGCGTAAACCCGGGAGGCAGAGCTTGCGGTGAGCTGAGATCCGGCCACTGCACTCCAGCCTGGGCGACAGAGCGAGACTCTGTCTCAAAAAAAAAAAAAAAAAAAAAAAAGTAGTAAAATAATTACTGTTTCCAGCAGATTTTTAGACAATGCATTTTCTTCTGTGGACATGTGAACTGTTATGCACCATATTCTAATAAGAACACAATAATCATTTGAGAGGAAAAATACTCATTTCCATGGACAAGTATAAGGTGACTTGTGTTTTGTTTTGTTTTGAGACAGGGTCTCACTTTGTCACCCAGGCTGGAGTGCAGTGGCCCAATCAAGCTCACTACCACCTCTGCCCCTGGACTCAAGTGATTCTCCCACCTCAGCCTCCCGAGTAGCTGAGACCACAGGTGCGCACCACCACACCCAGCTATTATTTTTTGTGTTTTCAGTAGAGACAAGGTCTCACCATGTTGGCCAAGCTGGTCTCAAACTCCTGAGCTCAAGCAATCCTCCCACCTTGGCTTCCCAAAGTGCCGGGATTACAGGTGTGAGCCACTGTGCCCAGCTGTTTTTTTTTCTTTTTCCTGGGGTTTCACTCTGTCACCCAGAATGGAGTGTGGTGGTGTGATTATAGCTCACTGCAGCCACAAACTCCTGAGCTCAAACAATCCTCCCATGTCAGCCTAAGGAGTGGCTGGGACTAAAGGTATGCACCACCATGCCTGGCTTGATTTGTGTTTTATCATCACCTCACATCAAAAAGCACAATGTTAGGCACAAAATGTATCCTAAAAATATGCCTGTTTAGCACAAAAAGTGTTAATTGTGCTTAAATACGTGATCAAACAAATAAATTTAACTGTTTACCAAATATCAAATACACTTAAAAAAGAAGACTCACCTAGCCAGGCGCGGTGGCTCATGCCTATAATCCCAGCACTTTGGGAGGCCGAGGCAGGTGGATCATAAGGTCAGGAGTTTGAGACCAGCCTGACCAACATGGCGAAACCCGTCTCTACTGAAAATATAAAAACTAGCCAGGCGTGGTGGTGCGTACCTGTAATCCCAGCTACTCAGCAGGCTAAGGCAGGAGAATTGCTTGAATTCAGGAGGTGGAGGCTGCAGTGGGTTGAGACTGCACCATGGCATTCCAGCCTGGGTGACAGAGCAAGACTCTGTCTCAAAAAAAAAAAAAAAAAAGACTCACCTAAAATTATACTTACCATTCTGGCTGCTGGGTGTAACACTTGCATTTGTTTCAGAATGGTAGCACCATCATTTGTAATGGTTACATCACCTTTTCCATCTTGAATCTAGAAAAAAATTTTAAAGTTGTATTTCAGTGTGACACCTTAACAGTTTCATTAAACTTTTATATTTCAAAATAGAGAAGTTAATTTCTGTTTGCAAAGTACTGAATTTTAAATTATCTTCCCTTACATTAGCATAATAATTTAAGAATATGCAATAACAGGCTGGGCACGGTGGCTCATGCCTGTAATCCCAGCACTTTGGGAGGCCGAGGCAAGCTGATCACCTGAAGTGGAGAGTTCAAGACCAGTCTGACCCATGGAGAAACCCCATCTCTACTGAAAATACAGAATTAGCCGGGCGTGGTGGCACATGCCTATAATCCTAGCTACTAGGGAGGCTGAGGCAGGAGAATCGCTCGAACCTGGGAGGCGGGGGTCGCGGTGAGCTGAGATCATGCGATTGCCTGGACAACAAGGGCGAAACTTCGTCTCAAAAAAAAAAAAAAAAAAAGAATATGCACAACAGTCCAACTTTACAAAAGAAAAAAGTGCCTTTGTTGCAGGGTAATCTAAAAGTGAAGAAACGCAGACACACAAAAAAGAAAAAAAGGAAAAATATTATAAAGAAGCACTTGCTATCTTTAATAATTTCTTATTAATCAGAAGCATGATTTCCACCATGGATGCCCTAAAGGAGTACCATGCAATGCGGTGAACACAATTCTTACAGTCAACACAGTAACTTTTTTCCTTTTTTGTACTACAAAAAGGACAACAGCATTTTTGGGAAGGACAGATTTTCAAACATCCAGAGAGGAGAATAATCTGTAGTATCATCCAGATGATCCTCCATTATTGTTTTACCTCCCAGAGACCCACATTAGAATACAAAGTTACATCCATAAGGAATACTAAACTGAAGTCCCAACACTTGGATTTATAATACTTTCCACTTAACTACATAATAGATACCTATGTTTGGGTGTGCATTCTCATCGTTTAAAAAGCATTAAACAAAGTATGAATTATAGTTTAGTCCTGTTGACTCCAAAGTAATCTCTCCTTCCTCTAAACTCCAGGTACCCTACACTTTTTACTATTTTTTTGGTTTTGGTTTGAGATGGAGTCTTGCTCAGTCACCCAGGCTGGAGTGCAGCTGTGCAATCTCGGCTCACTGCAACCTCTGCCTCCTGGGTTCAAGTGATTCTCCTGCCTCAGCCTCCCACCTCCTGAGTAACTGGGACTACAGGTGCTCACCACCATGCCTGGCTAATTTTTGTATTTTTAGTAGAGACCGGGTTTCACCATATTGGCCAGGCTAGTCTCAAACTCTTGACCTTGTGATTCACCCACTTCGGCCTCCCAAAGTGCTAGGATTACAGGTATGATACACTCTGCCTCACTCACTTTCTACTATTTTTATTTATTTATTTATTTATTGAGACGGAGTTTTGCTCTTATTGCCCAGGCTACAGTGCAATGGCACAATCTCGGCTCACCACAACCTCTGCCTCCCAGGTTCAAGCAATTCTCCTGCCTCAGCCTCCCAAGGAGCTGGGATTACGGGCATGAGCCACCATGCCTGGCTAATTTTGTATTTTTAGTAGAGACAGGGTTTCTCCATGTTGGTCAGGATGGTCTCGAACTCCTGACCTCAGGTGATTCGCCCCTCAGCCTCCCTAAGTACTGGGATTACAGGTGTGAGCCACCACACCCAGCCCCATCTTTTACTTTTTAAACAGCACATCTAACCCTCCATCAAGGTCTTGCAGTGTGAACAGCAGTGCTCAATTAGTACTCAATGACTCAACTCTTTACCATTTTATCCATTCCTTTTGGTCCAAGGCTTGTTCTAATAGCATCAGCAACCGCTGCAGATGGAAAAAAAAAAAAGAAAACAAAAGAAATTAGAACTTTTTTTTTTTAAGAGACAGGGTCTTACTATATTGCCCAGGGTGGCCTCAAACTCCTTGGCTCAAGCAACCCTCCCACCTCAGCCTCCCAGAATAGCTGGAGGTACGGGAAATCAAGACTCCTTAAAGAGAGGTTTTTCCTCGCAAATGATCATTGTGTTCTTATTAGGATATGGTGCATAACAAATCACGGTGTCCACAGAAGAAAATTCATTGTCTAAAAATAATCTATTGGAAACAGAGTAATTAAAATAATTAATTTAAATGTATGATGCTTCACTTTTTTGTTAGTCAACGTACACAGTATTATTATTTTGAGACAGGGTCTCACTCTGTCTGTCACAAGGCTAGAGTGCAGTGGTGCGATCTCAGCTCACTGCAACCTCCACCTCCTGAGTTCAAGTGATTCTCCTGCCTCAGCCTCTCGAGTAGCTGCCACCATGCCCAGCTATTTTTTTGTATTTTTAGTAGAGACAGGGTTTCACTACGTTGGCCAGGATGGTCTCGATCTTTTGACCTCCATCTGCCTGCCTCGGCCTCCCAAAATGCTGGGATTACAGGTGTGAGCTACCGCGCCTGGCCTAATATTTGTAATCAGCTTATGGCAGAATACATTTTGAGGATTCATCTCATCTTCCTTCAGATGTCAAAATGGTACAATCTAGTTAGGAGCTCTGAGAATTGCTATTTCCTCCATTCCTTAAAACAGGGCAAGCAGCAACAGAACTGTCTAGATCTAACATACGTATCCTTTTTCCAAAATGATTAGGACCAGAAGCGTTTTGAATTTTAGAGTACTTCAAATTAGGAATGCTCAATTTATATATAATTCACTTATTTGTTTACTCTGTCTAGTGTGTAATCTCTGAGAGTAAAGACATTTGTTCACTAATGTGAACATGGTATATAGGTGGCCTACAGCAAAAATTAACACTAACACTGCCAAAAGGGCAAACCACAATGGAAATGCTATAGAGCAAGATACTCTTAAAAAAATCCAACAAGGCCGGGCGCGATGGCTCACACCTGTAATCCCAGCGCTTCGGGAGGCTGAGGTGGTCAGGAGCTCAAGACCAGCCTGGACAACATGGCGAAACCCAGCCTCTACTAACAATACAAAAATGAGCTGGGTGTGGCGGCGCACATCTGTAGTCCCAGCTACTCAGGAGGCTGAGGCAGGAGCATGGCTTGAACCCAGGAGGCGGAGGTTGCAGTGAGCGGAGATCACGCCACTGCACTCCAGCCTGGGGGACAGAGCAAGACTCCATCTCAACAAACCAATCCAACAAACCAAACAAAAACCAAAACTCTCAAATCGTAGCTTTTGGTCATCAGTATGTTAAAAAACATCCCTGGGGCCGGGCACGGTGGCTTTTGGTCATCAGTATGTTATAAAACATCCCTGGGGCCAGGCACGGTGGCTCACACCTGAAATCCCAGCACTTTGTGAGGCCAAGGTGGGCCATCACTTGAGGCCGGGAGTTCAAGATATAACGGGTCATCTTCACAGATAATTTAGGTGGCCTTTCCTTCCCACATGCACACCCTCCTCTGTTGTTTCGGTTCTCTGTTCACTTTTGTTTCAAAGGTTACTAAATTTCCCACTTATCTTGTTTGTTGAATATCAACCATATTATAAACTCTCTTGGCCCCCAAATCTCTTTTTCTTTTTTGAGACAGAGTTTCACTCGTCGCCCTGGCTGCGTATGCCACCACACTCGGCTAATTTTGTATTTTTAGTAGAGACAGGGTTTCTCCATGTTGGTGAGGTTGGTCTTGAACTCCTGACCTCATGTGATCCGCCCGCCTCAGCCTCCCAAAGTGCTGGGATTACAGATGTGAGCCACCCTGCCTGGACCAAAATTTATCTTTCAACATTCTGTTCCTAATCTAACAAATGTAAGCTTCAACTATGGTCCCCAATTAACCTACAAACCTTCGCTTCCAGGTACATTATCTCCTGAACTTCCAAATGAATCCTAAATTTAGCCATTCTGACCTTTCCAACTCATTAGGCCCAAGTTAGAAATGATTACTTTTTCTTACATTCAGGGTTACCTATCTAAT
Organism: Theropithecus gelada; assembly: GCF_003255815.1. Classification (NCBI taxonomy): domain Eukaryota; kingdom Metazoa; phylum Chordata; class Mammalia; order Primates; family Cercopithecidae; genus Theropithecus; species Theropithecus gelada. The sequence continues at coordinate 82,565,829 of NC_037681.1, forward strand.
CACCATCACATTCCCAGTTACTTGGGCTGATGACTGCAAATACTTTTAAGGTGTACATGCGTCTTTACATGCTTTCTCACTGAATCCTCACAGCAAGCCTACACGTTGGTTAAAAAGAAATGATCCGATAGCTGGGGGAGATTAAGTCAAATACTTTCCAGGACACCAGGCCTTTAACATCTGGCCCCAACCTAGCTTTCTAATCTCACCTCTTCCGCAAACATAGTATTCTTCAACCCAAAAGAAATACTATACTCAATATACACTCGGGCAAGATCTCTAAACCTCTGTCCTGACTTTTCCTTCCAGAGCTTTCTATCTCAACTCGATTTCTCTTAATCTTAACTCTAAAAAGCAAACATTTCCTCCTCAATTTTATAGGTAAGAAATCTTTGGCACAGAGGTTACAGGTCACTAAGACATGAAGTAACGGAAGCAGAGAATGAAACTCTGGTCTGATTTCCACACTCTTCTACAAAAAAACCAAATAATTGTTTCTTGATTTGGCTGTGCACATGCAGAGACGACATCAACGTAACTTTCCGCAACTATTTCAAACAAGACACGTAAGTCGGTTCCTACATCCATCCCAGTACAATAAGCCTCGCCCCAATTTAGACGCGGAGTTCACCCAATTCGTCTCAACAGCTGTGTCAAGTTTATTTAATACCTCTTTAAATAAGAATAAGAAAGCTGAAACATATTGTGCATTCTACCAGTTCCAATAAGCAGATAAGCGACAGCCCTTAAGCGTCAGACCCCTCGGGAAGACTGCACGCAATCCTCGGCATTTTGAACTGCTTTCGACTCCAATATGAATGATGCACAGTGCAGGATGAAAAACTATGGGAGACTAAGACGCAAAATGGGGCAAGTTCAAAGGCCTCCATACTCCGGGTTGGCAATCATCGACAGAAAAACAGGAGTAGGGATCCCTTCACTGGGCTGCTTCCACAGGGAGGACAAGAGGGGAACACCCGAAAGAACGTGAAAAGAGCCAAACCAGCTCAAGCCCACGGTGAGAGCGCAGAGCTCAGCCCCGCGGCCCCGCGGGTCAGGCCCTGAGAGTGATACCTTTGGCGGCGGAAATGTTGCTGAAGCGGATCTGGGCTGGCTTGTCGCGGTCCTGATAGGCGCCTTTTCCGCGGCCGCCGGCAGCCCCGGCAGGCGCCCCGCTCCGGGGTGCCACATTCTCGGGCATGGCAAAGTCGGCTGGGTCTGGGTGGGCTCGGAAAGGACGGATGGACCCGGATTCTGGCCGGCCGCAGAGTAATAACGGTAAGCCCTCACCGCCTTCACGAACCTTCCAGAAAGCGGCGCCGGCGTCGGGAGGAGGCGGAGGCAGAGAAGGGGGCCTTCCTTGCGGCGCGGCGCTGACGTGACGTAGAAGGCTGTCCGCTGCGCGCCGGTTGACGTCGATGTGTGCGGGGAGCTCCGGACCGGCGAGGTTGTACGCATGGGGCGCTGTAGGTGAAGAACGCCGGGGGGCCTTTACGCGAGGCGGCAATGACAACGCGCGATTTAAAAGGCGAGTGCTGAGGACATCCGCATTTCCTCACTCCACCTCTCACGACTGTGAGGTTCCCTCCTTTTTTTTTTTTTTTTTTTTTTTTTTTTTGATAAAGAGTCTCACTCTGTTACCCAGGCTGGATAGAGGGCAGTGGCGCAAAATCTCAGCTCACTGCAGCCTCCGCCTCCCAGGTTCAAGCGATTCTCCTCCCTCAGCCTCCCGAGTAGCTGGGATTACAGGCGCCCGCCACCACGCCCAGCTAATTTTTGTGTTTTTACAAAATACAAAATTTTTTGGGGGACGGGGTTTCACCATGTTGGCCAGGCCGGTCTCGAACTCCTGACCTCAGGTGATCCGCCCGCCTTGGCCTTCCAAAGTGCTGGGATTACAGGCGTGAGCCGAGAAGCCTGGCCTTTTTTTTTTTTGGACAGAGTCTCGGTCTGTCGCGCAGGCTGGAGTGCAGTGGGGCGATCTCGGCTCACTGCAACTTCGAGCTCTGGGGCTCAAGCGATCCTCCCGCCACAGCCTCCCAAGTAGCCGGGACGACAGGTGCCCGCCACCATGCCCAGCGAATTTTTGTATTTGCTGTAGAGACTGGGTTTCGCTATGTTGCCCAGGCTGGTCTCGACCTCCTGGGCTCAAAGCGGTCCACCCTTCTCAGCCTTCCAAAGTACTGGGATTACAGGTGTGAGCCACCGCACCCAGTGGGAGGTCTCCTCCTTTAACTCCGGCTGGACCTATCTGCGCAGTGCGGTGGGCACCGGAATAACTCCCTAAGGGATGTGGCTGAGTCTGTTTTTGCCCGGCCACATAGACCTTCTTTTTATGCAGTTTTGCTTATTTTGAAAGGGAGTCAGAAAAGGGAGATTTGGAATGAGTGGAGGTTTTTCTTTGCTTTAAGTGTCGAGGTTGGTTATCTCGTATTGGTTGGTACTGGGTGGTAGAGGTTTGACGGACTGCCAAATCAGGTCTGTCTAGTTATCACCACCCGCTTGTTCTACACTAGTGTCTCCTGCATAATATAGCCACTGACTCTTAGGGAGTGTAAACACTATAATAAAGATCATTTAATTCCGTTATCTGCTAAGCACAGTGCTGAACCTTTACAAGTTTTATCTCATTTAGTCCTCACGATAATCCTTTACTTAAAAGGTTAGGGAACTGGAGCCCAAAGAAGGAACTGAAGCCCAAGGTAAACCAGTCAGTAGATAGAAGCAGTATTCCAATACAAAGCAAGGACCAGAAGCCATGAGCTAAACTGCTGGTCTCCTATGACCACTATATTTCAGTAAGGAAGTTATGAGATGAGTTTCGTTGAATGTTCGCTCACAATTATTAAGCGCCTGCAAAGTGACAGATGCGTGTGGTAGGTTCAGAAACAAATGTTCAAAGGTACTTAATCTTGTAATCATGAGGTGTTGTTGTTTTGTTTGTTGTTTGAGACGGAGTTTTAGCCCGAGCTGGCCAGGCTTGGTGGTTCATGCCTGTAATCCCAGCACTTTGGGAGGCCAAGGCGGGTGGATACAAATGCAAAATTAGCCAGGCATGGTGGTGCGTGCCTGTAATCCCAGTTACTCGGGAGGCTGAGGTAGAAGAATCGCTTCAACCTCGGAGGTGGAGGTTGTGGTGAGCCAAGATTATGCCACTGCACTCCAGCCTAGGCAACAAGAGTGAAACTCTGTCTCCAAAAAAAAAAAAAAAGGGGGAGAGCCAGCGAGGGTACATTCCCTTCCCTTAAACTTGCAGGAGTTTTAGCCCTTATTGCTCAGGCTGGAGTGCAGTGGTGCCATCTCGGCTCACCGCAACCTCCACCTCCCGGGTTTAAGCGATTCTCCTGCCTCAGCCTCCCGAGTAGCTGGGATTATGGGCATGCGACGCCACGCCCGGCTAATTTTGTATTTTTTAGTAGGGAATGGGGTTTCTCCATGTTGGTCAGGCTAGTCTCGAACTCCTGAACTCAGATGATAGGCCCACCTCGGCCTCCCAAAGTGCTGGGATTGCAGGCGTGAACCACCTTGCCTCTCCGTGTTGTTTTTTTAACACACATTTAGCATATTAGCACTAGGGGCCTGGCTTGGTAGCTCACGCCTGTAATCCCAGCACTTTGGGAGGTGGAGGTGGGTGGATCACTATAGGTCAGGAGTTTAATACCAGCCTGGCCAACGTGGCGAAACTCCATCTCTACTAAAAATCAAAACATTAACCGGGGGTGTAATCCCAGCTACTCGGGAGGCTGAGGCAGGAGAATCCCTTGAAGCCAGGAAGTGGAGGTTGCAGTGAGCCGAGATCGGGCCACTGCACTCCAGCCTGGGCGACAGAGCAGGACTGTCTCAAAAAATAATAATTTAAAAAAAGGGATATTAGCCCTAGGGAATGAAGATCCATAAACCTCTGAAGCCGACTTCTCTTCAGAGGACCAGAATACTCCCAAGTAGCACATAGATTCTATGGTTATTTGTTTAGACAACTGATGTAATATATTGGAAACAAGTGGGTGATGATGCATTAATTTTGTGGTGTAAAATACTGGATTTGAGCATTAATAGCTCTGCTCCTTATTAGCTATGTGACCTAAGGAAGACCACTTAAATCCTTTGGGTCTCATTTTCTTCATCTATAAAATAGGAGGGTTGAACTAGATGATCTCTAGGGGCTTACTAAACTCTGTCAGTGTAAGGAGTCGACCTGTCAGCCATAAAGAACAGAGCAGAATTTAGAAGATGCCATTATTGGCTTCTTGGGACAGTCTTAAAGTTTTGAGACATACTTTAAGTATCTGAAATGTTTCAAGTTATAAAGATTTTTCTTTTTTTTGTGAAATTGAAATTGTTTTTGTTCCTGGGATTAGGCAATAAATAAATGTTAAACCTCGGCTTTCATCAGAGTGTTAATGTACATTATTTCTCCATTAAAATGGGATTTCAACAAATATTAAAACATAAACATGGCCAGGTACGGTGGCTCAGGCCTGTAATCCCAGCACTTTGGGAGGCCAAGGTGGGTGGATCACAGGAGTTCGAGACCAGTCTGGCCAAGATGGTGAAACCCTGCCTCTACTAAAAATACAAAAATTAGCACTAGTGTCTCCTGCATAATATAGCCACTGATAAGGAGTGGATGCCCGTCACCAACCTGGGCCGCTTGGTCAAGGACATGAAGATCAAGGCCCTGGAGGAGATCTACCTGTTCTCCCTGCCCATTAAGGAATCTGAGATCATTGACTTTTTCTTGGGGGCCTCTCTCAAAGACGAAGTTTTGAAGATTATGCCGGTGCAGAAGCAGACCTGTGCTGGCCAGCGTACCAGGTTCAAGGCGTTAGTTGCTATCGGGAACTACAATGGCCACGTCGGCCTGGGTGTTAAGTGCTCCAAGGAGGTGGCCACCGCCATCCGTGGGGCCATCATCCTGGTCAAACTCTCCATTGTCCCCGTGTGCAGAGGCTACTGGGGGAACAAGATCGGCAAGGCCCACACCGTCCCTTGCAAGGTGACAGGCTGCTGCGGCTCTGTGCTGGTGCACCTCATTCCTGCACCCAGGGGCACTGGCATCGTCTCAGAGCCTGTGCCCAAGAAGCTGCTCATGATGGCTCGTATCGATGACTGCTACACCTCAGCCCGGGGCTGCACTGCCACCCTGGGCAACTTCGCCAAGGCCACCTTTGATGCCGTCTCTAAGACCTACAGCTACCTGACCCCTGACCTCTGGAAGGAGACTGTATTCACCAACTCTCCCTATTAGGAATTCACTGACCACCTTGTCAAGACCCACACCAGAGTCTCCGTGCAGCGGACCCAGGCTCCAGCTGTGGCTACAACATAGGGTTTTTATACAGGAAAAATAAAGTGAATTAAGCCTGGAAAAGAAAAAATTAAATCTTAATCAAGTTCCTAGATCCAACTACCAATGAATGGGTTTACAAAAAATACAAGGATTTCTTGTATTCATGAATGTGAAATGTGATGTAAATGTGAACTAGAAACCTTTCAAGGAAAACTAAGAAAATCAAAATATACTTAATGAAACTAGGCCTCTGCTTCATGTTACTATTGCAAGCTAAACTTAAAAAAAAATAGAATGATGCTATATATATATATATATTTTTTTTTTAATTAAAAAAAATTTTTTTTTTGAGATGGAGTCTCACTCTATAGCCCACGCGGGAGTGCAATGGCGTGATCTTGACTCATTGCAACCTCCACCTCCCAGGTTCAAGCAGTTCTCTGCCTCAGCCTCCCAAGTAACTGGGATTACAGGCGTGTACCACCACGCCCAGCTAATTTTGCATTTTTAGTAGAGGCAGGGTTTCACCACGTTGGCCAGGCTGGTCTCAAACTCCTGACCTCAGGTGATCCACCTGCCTCCCAAAGTGTTGGGATTACAGGTGTAATCTACACCTGGTCTAGAAGAATATATTTTTAAAATAGTACCATGAGGATGCAATCAATAAGATGTAGAACGTGAAAAACTCTTTAGGACAAATAACCTATAAATAAATTGTAAGAAAATTAACAATAACAGTAATGAAGATGAAAGGGTAACCTGTGGAATAAGAGAGATTTAAGAAAGTGAGAGATTTAAGACAGCCAGGAGAGTGACATCAGCAAAATGGGAGACTAGGAGCTACCTCACTTGTATCTCGCCACAGCAACAATAGTTTTTAGCTTTTCACCTGTCTGCAGATAAAAGTACCTCTGTTGGGAACTTTGGGAACTAGATAGGAGACTGTGAAACCCTTGTGGAGCCCAAGATCCAGGAAGGCTGTTTTGAGACAGCAGAACTGCACCCAGATAGCAGACTCATTGATCGAGGTTGCAGCTCCAGTCTTGGAAATGGTGCTACCTCCCTGTGGACTTGGCTACAACCCTCTTTGGCCTTGGTCCTGCTACTAGACCATCTACTTAGGGACCTGGAGGAATCATAACTACTTGTGTCTCAGGTGACAGGCCCACCAACATCAGTTTCATAGCAGACCCTGAAACAACTGTAAGTCTCAGCTCCAGCCCTCCTCACTGTGGTCTGAGAGCAATCCTGCCCATGAAGAGACCCGCGGGTGACATGACTATCCATGCCCCAGGAAGCAGGCCTGCAGATTTCACTCTTGCCTGTGGACCCTGAAGCAGCCTAGTGACTTGGTTCCAGCCCCTCTTAACTACTGTTAGGGCCAGTACTGCCTGCCCAAGGGCCCACCCAGTGACCTAGCAGGAAGCTTACCAGGAAACTGGAGGAAGCCACGCCAGTCTATGCATCTGGTAATAGGCCCATTGTCTGCAGACCACCATCCCAACACCAGCCCTACTGACCAAGGTCCTGGGGGCAGTCCAGCCCACCCATGGACCAGACGGGATCCACACCCATTAGAGCCCCTGGTAACAAGCTTGCCAACTGTGGACCCCACTGTGGACCCAGCTCCAACTCCATTTGAGTGCAATCCCATCAATTCAGGGACCCAATAGGAGAAGGCCTTTCCCTTGTAAAACTAGTCTATAAAGACTGGAAGAGGTGTTTGTTCCTTTTTTTTTTTTTTTGAGACGGAGTCTCGCTTGTCGCCCAGGCTGGAGTGCAGTGGCGCGATCTCGGCTCACTGCAAGCTCTGCCTCCCGGGTTCACACCATTCTCCTGCCTCAGCCTCCAGAGTAGCTGGGACTACAGGTGCCCACCACCACACCTGGCTAATTTTTTTGTATTTTTAGTAGAGACGGGGTTTCACCCTGTTAGCCAGGATGGTCTTGATCTCCTGACCTTGTGATCTGCCCACCTCAACCTCCCAAAGTGCTGGGATTACAGGCGTGAGCCACCGCGCCTGGCGTGTTTGTTCCTTTAAATACATAAACACCAGTGCAAAGTTACATGGATAACAAAGACTCAGGTAAACATGACATCATCAAAAGAAACTGCTATGGATTGAATATCTTTGTCCACTCCAAAATTCATGTATTGGAAACTTAATATCCAATGCAACAGTGTTGGGAAGTGGGGCCTCTTCCAGTTCCTTTGCCACACTACCACCACAGAAGGATCTTTTAAGAACTCAAATCTGGCTGGTTGGGGTGGTTCCTGCCTGTAATCCCAGCACTTTGGGAGGCTGAGGCAGGAGAATAGCTTGAGCCCAGGAATTTGAGATCAGCCTGGGCAACACAGTGAGGTCTTGTCTCAAAAAAAAAAAAAAAAAAAAAAAATCTGGGCACAGTGATGTGCACCTGTAGTCCTAGCTACTCGACAGGCTGAGGCAGGAGGATCCTTTTGAGCCTAGAAGTTCGAGGTTGCAGTGAGATAGGCTCATACCACCGCACTGGGTGGCAGAGTGAGACCCTATCTCAGAAAAAAACAAAACCCCAAATCTGATCTTGTTATTACTCCTGTGCTTACAACTCTTCAGGGACTCCTGAAGTAGTTGAGAACGCACCACTCCAAATAAGCTACTCTGGCTCTTATTGATTATTTTGAGTTAAAAGCACCTAAAAAACAGCAGATGCATAAAGGGCACTCTGACTTACCTTTTTCTTCCTGAAAGCAGAAGCAGAAGATAAAACTCACATGTGAAAGGTGCTCTTTTTTCTTTTCTTCTTTTTTTTTTAGACAGTCTCACTCTGTCGCCCAGGTTGGAGTGCAGTGGCACCATCTTGATCTCGGCTCACAGCAACCTCTGCCTCCCAGGTTCAGGTGATTCTCCTGCTTCAGCCTCCCAAGTAGCAGGGATTACAGGTGCCCCCCACCACACCTGGCTAATGTTTGTGTTTTTAGTAGAAGTGGGGTTTCACCATACTGGCCAGGCTGGTCTCGAACTCCTGACCTCAAGCAATCCAGCCTCCTCAGCCTCCCAAAGTGCTGGGATTACAGGCATGAGCCATTGTGCCCAGCTAGAAGGTATTCTTAACACCAGAAATGGGGAATCAAGGCCATAAAAAATCTGTATTAAAAAACCTTGTTAAACTAATTCTTATCTTCCTAGTCACTTCTCCATGATTAACCACCCTAGACCAAGTCCATATTTTCACAGTTTACTACTCTTTGTCCCACTTAGCGTATAATCATATGGCTCAAAGTGCTGCTTTGGGTCATTTCCTTATGAAGGCTCCTGTGTCATGTAAAACTTATATTAAATAAATTTGTATGCTTTTCTCTTGTTAAGTTGTATTTTGTTACAGAGCCCCAGCCAAGAACCCTGAGATGGGAAGGGGAAAGATTTTTCCTTCTCTACACTTCCCAATGATTAAGTATAAAAATTACTTGGGAGGCTGAGGTGGGTGAATCACCCGAGGTCAGGAGTTCGACACCAGCCTGGCCAACATGATAAAACCCCGTCTACTAAAAATACAAAAATTAGCTGGGCGTGGTGGTGCATGCCTATAATCCCAGCTACTCGGGAGGCTGAGGCAGGAGAATCACTTGAACCTGGGAGGCAGAGGTTGCAGTGAGCCGAGATTGTGCCACTGCACTCCAGCCTGGGCAACAAGAGCAAAACTCTGTCTAAAAAAAAAAAAAAAAATTGTCCATTACATGTAAACTCTTCATCTCTGTGACCTAGGCCCTGTCTATTTTTTCAGATTTATTACCCTAGGGTCCTGGTTCCATTCTTGCTATACTATTTACAGAGGACTCAACACCTCACTCTGTTTCATGCCTCCGTATATAGGGATGAGTTATTTCACCTGCAGCATATTCTGATATTCTCCATTAAGCCTCTCCTGACCTACTGCAGCTGAATTAATGGAATCTTCTTCCACCAAACCTGATAGCTATTTTTAGGTACTAAGTAATAACAATTCTTAGTCCATTGTATTTTAATAATTTATTTACATGTAATTTTCCCTTACCAGAATGTAAGATTTTAAGGCAGAAACAGTCAAATATTTCTGTATCTCCTGGAGCCAAGCAGAATGGATTGCAAAAGCTCTCAACTAATACCTGTTGGCTAGGGCATGGTGACTTACACCTGTAATCACAGCAGTTTGGGAGGCCAAGGTGGAAGGATCACTTGAACTCAGGAGGTGGAGAACAGACCGGGCAACATGGTGGGACCCTGTCTCTAAAAAAATTTTAAAAATCAGCTAGACGGGCTGGCACACATCTGTAGTCCCATCTATGTAGGAGGCTGAGGCAGAAGGATAGCTTGAGCCAGGGAGGTTGAGTTTGCAGTAAGCTGGGATCACGCCACTGCACTGCAGCCTGGATGACAGCGTGAGACCCTGTCTCAAAAAGATAAAATCTGTTGAGTGACCAGTTGAGTGAAGAGTGAATGTTAATAACAGCATAATTGGAGAAAGTAGAATGGAGACAGAGTGCAGGTAGAGCTCATTGTAAAACTTTGGTGCCCTTGCGTTTGCACACATTTCAGTTCACATTTTATATAATATTTTAATGTTTTCAGAGGTGGAAAACCTCATTAAAAACACCTATTACTTGCCTGGGACCAGTTGCTTAATGGAACTTAGAATGGAAACCTATTTGGCCACAATGGAAAGGAAACCTGTTTACAAGGAAGGCTTAGTTAGGTATTTATAATTTCCCTTTGCATCAAGGCTTCAGGGTCTTTTTCTTACCGTTTCCTTGCCTTAGACAATTCTTTTAATAGGCCTATGCCCAGCTTTGTTATCTACAAAATAGGTTGTTTTGAGAGTTAATAAAATAAAGCTTTGTACTTGGATCCTTTTGCTTGAAAGGCATTCTAAAAATGCAGCTGCTACCAAGTTTCAACAGTTACATCGGCAATAGCAGCCCCTGGTGGCACAGGAATTAATTTATTTTATTGCTCACTGATATTTTGGAACATGCTGTAGGCTCAGGCAGGCAGTAATATGTGGCAGAATATGCTATCCCAAAATATATCACTTTGGCATAAGGATTATTTTGAGCTAAAGGCACATTAAAAAAAAAAATGGGTGCAAGAAGGGACTCTGATTCTTCCCCTTTTCTTCCTTAAAGGAGGAGATAAAAGCCCCATATAGAAGATGTCCTCTCGTTACCAGAAGGAAGGCAACATTCTTATTGTCAAGAATGGGAAGTTGAGACTGAGAAAATTCTGTACAAACAGACCTTGTTAAAATACTTTTTATCTTCTTTAGCCTCCCCACATAGTTTGGTTACTTTTCTGCCATTGCCTGTCTTTATTCATCTTAATATAAAAGCATTTAAGTTTTCCCACTTTTGTGGGTCTTCATTTACTTATGAGGGCTCCCATGTCATACATTATATTAAATAATGTAAACTTAATATTAAATAAATCTGTATGTATTTCTCTTGTTAACCTGTCTTAATGTAAGTTTAATTCTCGAGTCCAGCCAAAAAACCCTAAGAGGGCAGAGGTAAAATTTTGCCTCTTCTACACATACATTTGAGTAGGAGTTAAATAATGATAGCAATGTTTTTTGTTGTTGTTGTTTTGTTTGTTTGTTTTTTTGAGACAGAGGCTTGCTCTGTCGCCCAGGCTGGAGTGTAGTGGCGTGATCCCAGCTCACTGCAACCTCAACCTCCCTGGCTCAAGCTATCCTGCCTCAGCCTCCTGCATAGATGGGACTACAGCTGTGTGCCACCCCACCCAGCTAATTTTTGTATTTTTAGTAGAGACAGGGTTTTACCATGTTGGCTAGGCTGGTCTTGAACTTCTTACCTCAAGTGATCCGCCCACCTTGGTTTCCCAAAGTGCTGGGATCACAGGTGTGAGCCACTGCGCCCAGCCTGTATTTTTACTTGCTTCTAAAAGAGTAATGTATTTCTCGTGAAGGTTAATTAGAGCTGGGGGTGCTCAGGAGTTCTAAGCCATGTTAAAAGAAAAACCAAACTCTGCAAAATATTTTAGACATTTATTCAGGGCCAATGTGACTGACCACAGCCTGGGAAAAACACAAACCCAAGAAACTTTGAGTAAGTGGTCCTGAGGTGGTCAGATGACAATTTTATGCATTTCAGGGAGGCAGGAGTTACAGGCAAAGATGTAAGTCAACACATGGAAGGTGTTCAGTCCAAGAAGCCAGGATATGCTGAAGTGGGACTTACCGGTTACAGGTGGATTCAGAGATTCTTTAATTTGCAATTGGTTAAAGTTGTAAGGCTCTGTCTAAAACTTGGAGTCAGAAGAAAGAAATGTTGAAGATAAGGATGCTACGTCAGAGTTAGCCACAATATTTTGCGTCAAAATGACCTATTCAGCAAGACTGATGGCCTGTAGGCATGATTTAACCCTTGCCTTGCATGGCCTTAGGTCTTTCTATAATTTGGTATCTTATTGCCACAGAGTCTTATGATCCCTATTTTAACATTAATGCCAGTCAGTTGTTGTGTCTAAACTCTGAAAGGGAGGAGGTAGAAGGATGAATGTCCGATCTCTTCCTGTTATGGGTAGAAATACAATTTTTCAGGTTTCTCTGGGGTCCCCTTGGCCAAGAGGAGGTCTGTTCACTCAGTGGGAGGCTTAGGATTTTATTTTTAGTGTACAGTCAGGACCCATGGAAAACTAGGGGGCTTATAGAAAGACTTCTGAGGGATAAAGTAACCCATAGATATTGTAGGCTACATTTGGTGTGTGTTTATATTTTGGGGAGAAAGTGTCTGAGGCTTTTATCAGATTCTGAAAGCATCTAGTGATATCAAAAAGTTTTTTTTTTTTTTTTTTTTTTTTTTTTTTTTTTTTTGAGACGGAGTCTCGCTCTGTCGCCCAGGCTGGAGTGCTGTGGCCGGATCTCAGCTCACTGCAAGCTCCGCCTCCCGGGTTCCCGCCATTCTCCTGCCTCAGCCTCCCGAGTAGCTGGGACTACAGGTGCCCGCCACCGCGCCCGGCTAGTTTTTTGTATTTTTTAGTAGAGACGGGGTTTCACCGTGTTAGCCAGGATGGTCTCGATCTCCTGACCTCGTGATCCGCCCGTCTCGGCCTCCCAAAGTGCTGGGATTACAGGCGTGAGCCACCACGCCCGGCGATATCAAAAAGTTTAAGATTCATATTCAGTGGACATGGAAAATAAAAATTTTAAAACACTTTTATTTTTATATTTATTTTTGAGACAGAGTCTCACTCTGTCACCCAGGTTGGAGTGCAGTGGCATGATCTTGGCTCACTGCAACCTCCACCTCCTGGATTCAAGCGATTCTCCTGTCTCAGTCTCCTGAGTAGCTGAGTTTACAGGCACACACCACCACACCCAGCTAATTTTTGTATCTTTAGTAGAGACAGGGTTTCACCATGTTGGCCAGGCTGGTCTTGAACTCCTGACCTCAGGTGATCCGCCTGCCTCGGCCTCTCAAAATGCTGGGATTACAGGCGTGAGCCACTGCGCCTGACCAAAACACTTTTTTTTTTTTTTTTTTAAAGCAATGGCTTTTATCTGTAATGTAGAATACACATCCTTTAAAGCTTTCATTGAAAGATTTTTATTGCTGGGGACTGTGGTTCATGCCTGTAATCCCAGCACTTTGGGAGGCTGAGGTGGGTGGATCACCTGAGGCCAGGAGTTCAAGACCAGCCTGGACAAGATGATGAAACCTTATCTCTACTAAAAATATAAAAATTAGCTGGGCAATGTGGTGCGCACATGTAATCCCAGTTACTCGGGAGGCTGACACATGAGCATTGCTTGAACCCAGGAAGTGGAAGTTGCAGTGAGCAGAGATCTCGACATTTTACTCCAGTCTGGGCAACAGAGTGACACCCTGTCCCCCAACAAAAAAGAATTTTGTTTTAGAACCTACTACTTACTTAATTTTTTCATTAAATAACTTTTTATTACAGCAGTATTACATGTCCACTGTAGATATTTAGAAAAAATCTGATAAGCAGAAAGCCATCCTCAGTTACTAAGAGATACACACTATACGTTGGCGAATAAACTTCCAGACTTTTTCTACATAGGTTGATAGATTTTACTATATTTTATTTTATTTTATTGAGACGGAATCTCACTCTGTCACCAGGCTGGAGTGCAGTGGCACGATCTTGGCTCACTGCATCCTCTGCCTCCTGGGTTCAAGCAATTCTCCTGCCTCAGTCTCCTGAGTAGCTGGGACTACAGGTGCACACCACCACACCCAGCTAATTTTTGTATTTTTAGTAGAGATGAAGTTTCATCATGTTGGCCAGGATGGTTTTGATCTCTTGACCTCGTGAGCCACTGTACCCGGCCTAGATTTGGCTATATAAACTTGGGGAAAATATTTGCATGTAGGTAACAAGCATTAATATTTCTATGCATAAAGAGCTCTTAGAAATCACTGAAGTGGGCTGGGCGCGGTGGCTCAAGCCTGTAATCCCAGCACTTTGGGAGGCCGAGGTGGGCGGATCACGAGGTCAGGAGATCGAGACCATCCTGGCTAACACGGTGAAACCCTGTCTCTACTAAAAAATACAAAAAACTAGCCGGGCGAGGTGGCGGGCGCCTGTAGTCCCAGCTACTCGGGAGGCTGAGGCAGGAGAATGGCGTAAACCCGAGAGGCCGAGCTTGCAGTGAGCCGAGATCCGGCCACTGCACTCCAGCTTGGGCGACAGAGCCAGACTCTGTCTCAAAAAAAAAAAAAAAAAAAAAAAAATCACTGAAGTGGGTAGACGTGGTGGCTCACACCTGTAATCCCAGCACTTTGGTACGCCGAGGCGGGTGGATCACAAGGTCGGGAGTTTGAGACCAGCCTGGCCAAGATGGTGAAACCCCATCTCTACTAAAAATACAAAAATTAGCCGGGCCTGGTGGCGCATACCTGTAGTCCCAGCTACTTGGGAGGCCGAGGCAGGAGAATCACTTGAACCTGGGAGGCGGAGGTTGTGGTGAGCCGAGATCGTGCCATTGCACTCTAGCCTGGACAACAAGAGTAAAACTCCACCTTCAAAAAAAAAAAAAAAAAAAATCACTGAAGTGAGAGAAACACCTATAGAGAATGGACAAGGAAATAGGAAGAAATACAAGCAGCCAATAAATATAGTAAAAAAGTATTTACTCTCAAAATTTAAGAAATGCAAATTAAAAGTGAGATAATATTTTTCATGTATCATATGGCAAAGGTTATAAAGAATAATATAGCTGGGTGCAGTGCTGTGTGTTCATAGTCCCAGCTACTTAGCCTAAGATCGGAGGATAACTTGGGCCTGGGAGGTCGAGACTACAGTGAGCCAAGATCGTGCCACTGCACTTCAGCCTGGGCAACAGAGTGAGACCCTGTCTCAAAAATTAAATTAGATTAAATTTAAAAATATAATATCAGTCAGTGTTAGTAAGGTTTCATAGAAATAAATAGGTGCAGCCTTTCTGGTGGGTAATTTGTAAATTATGTTTTTAATAGTGCTGTTTCTGCTTGCCACTCTTTCATTTAATGCTTTTTCTTTTCTACCAGCCATTCTCTGCAACTTCTGTAAGTACATGTAAAACAACCTGTAGTTTGTCTCTAAGTTTGGTTTACTTGGAGCCATGGAAGCAACTCTGAATTTGCCTTTTATAAAATTATTTTCGGAAAAGAAATATATTTTTTTCTATTATCAAAAATGCCTCTGGCTGGGCACAGTGGCTCACACCTGTAATCCCAGCACTTTGGGAGGCTGAGGTGGGCAGATCACCTGAGGTCAGGAGTTTGAGACCAGCCTGGCCAACATGGTGAAACCCCTTCTCTACAAAAGATACAAAAATTAGCTGGGCGTGGTGGCGCATGCCTGTAATCCCAGCTACTCAAGAGGCTGAGGCAGGAGAATCACTTGAACTTGGGAGGTGGAGGTTGCAGTGAGCTGAGATTGCATCACTGCCCTCCAGCCTGGGCAACAGAGTAAGACTTTGTCTCAAAAAAAAAAAGAGATGGCTCTTTACTGGGTAAACATTAATTAAAACAGTCTAGATGAGTAAATTCTCAACAGTGTGGCACTGCCTTGAAAAGGGCATTTCAGTTGTCACTTTTTTTTTATTTTGAGACGAAGTTTTGCTCTTGTCCCCCAGGCTGGAGGGCAGTGGCACCATCTCAGCTCACTGCAACCTCCGCTTCCTGGGTTCAAGCAATTCTCCTGCCTCAGCCTCCCAAGTAGCTGGGACTACAGGCATATGCTACCATGCCGGGCTAATTTTTGTATTTTCAGTAGAGATGGAGCTTCACCATGTTGGCCAGGCTGGTATTGATCGCCTGACCTCAGGTGATCCACCTGCCTCAGCCTCCCAAAATGTTGGGGGTTACAGGCGTGAGCCACTGTGCCCAACCTCAGTTGTCACTTTGAAGGAAGGGTAGGAATGGAATAGGTGGGAGAGAGGTCAGAAATATGACATCTTCCCATGCAGGGTATATTCATAAAGGTGAAAAACCTGTTTGTTATTATCTAAGCCTAAAATCAAACTCCATTTTATATATAAACACAATGTATTATTATTATTGTTATTATTTTATTTTTAGTTTTTTGAGCCTGTCACCCAGGCTGGAGTGCAGTGGCATGATCTCGGCTCACTGCAAGCTCTGCCTCCGGGGTTCATGCAATTCTCCTGCCTCAGTCTCCAGAGTAGCTGGGACTACAGGCGCGCCCCCCACCACGCCTGGCTAGTTTTTTTGTATTTCTTAGTAGAGACGGGATTTCACCGTGTTAGCCAGGATGGTCTCTATCTCCTGACCTCGTGATCTGCCCGCCTCGGCCTTCCAAAGTGCTGGGATTACAGGCTTGAGCCACCGAGCCCGGCAACACAATGTATTTTTAGTTTAGCATTAATATATACAGAATATTCCAGCTTTGCAATGACTGTAGAGTGAGAGTGTTTTTTGTTGTAAACTTTACCAACTGTTGTTCACATTTCAGAACATCATGTTACCAGAAGCAACTGCCCTCCCTCTGGAGTCACCAATACCGCACACCTGTATCGATTTGCATTTGTAGAAGTCACAGGTGGTTCTACATAAAGATGTAAAGATGCAGACATCTGGCTACTTTATATGTCTTTTAGTCAACTAGTATAGGTGTACCCAAACATTTACACATATTACATTATAAATTACTTTCCTTTTAGTTTTATGATAAATTACAATTAGGTCATTAAATTGATTTTTTTTTTTTTTTTTTTTTTTTTTTTTTTGAGACGGAGTCTTGCTCTGTCGCCCAGGCTGGAGTGCAGTGGCCGGATCTCAGCTCACTGCAAGCCCCGCCTCCCGGGTTCACGCCATTCTTCTGCCTCAGCCTCCCAAGTAGCTGGGACTACAGGCGCCCGCCACCTCGCCCGGCTAGTGTTTTGTATTTTTTTTTTAGTAGAGACGGGGTTTCACCAGGTTAGCCAGGATGGTCTCAATCTCCTGACCTTGTGATCCGCCCATCTCGGCCTCCCAAAGTGCTGGGATTACAGGCTTGAGCCACCGCGCCCGGCCTAAATTGATTTTTAAATTGAGATATTCACATACTGTGAAACTAATCTTTTAAAGTGTACAATTCAGTGGGTTTTAGTATATTCACAAGGTTGTGCTTCCACTTCCAGAATGTTTTCATCATGCCCCAAAGAAACTCTGTACCTATAAACAGTCACTACCCATTTGCTCCCTCTTCCAGATTCTGGCAGCTATTACAGTACTTTCAGTCTCTGTGGATTTGTGTATTCTGAACATTTCATATAAATGAGATGTCCAATATTTGGCCTTTTACGTCTGACTTCTACTTACCCTGTTTTTAAGTCTCATTCATATTGTAGCATGTATCAGTACTTTATTCGATTTTATGGCTGAATAATATATTGATTTTTTGAAATTATATGGGTGGGAGGTTGTATTAGCTATACATTTAATATCAGGATAGTAAATGAGGTGTTAACAAAATATTTGTTATATAAAAGAACATTGGATCAGAACCACTGATCTAGCTGGAAAGACAAGACAAGTGTATATAAAAAGGCAGTTAACAACCCAAACAAAAACATTATGTAATCAGGAGATAGTTAAATTTTCTGGAACAAAGGATGACAGGTAAGGATTAGGCAGAGATTAAATCTGAGTGATCGATCCTATTCAGCTAATGGGTTGGCAAGGCCTGGAATGAGATACAGCAATCTAAAATTTAAAACTGCCAACCTTGTAGGCTGCTACCCCATCTCCAATAATCTCTGCAAGCAATCTTTCTTTCCAGTAGGCTCTGCAGTGATGAAGGGGATCAGGGGAAGCAAAGTGACTCTCCTAGAACCAAACAGATATTTCCGTGGAGGTATCCTAAGGGGATGAGTTTTGCAGAGCAAAGCTGTAAGCTGCCAACTCTGACCCCTGGGGAAGCCTTGCCTCCAGCTTCCCCGTGGTGCTTTTGCACAGGCTATTTAGGCACATCTCGGCCGCCGTGGCGGGGCACGGCTCAGCTGTTGCGGGGCGGGGCTTTCGTAGAGCATGGCGGCGGGCGAGTTTGAGGGCGGCAAGCCCCTGAACGGGCTGCTGAATGCGCTAGCCCAGGACACTTTCCACGGGCACCCCGGCATTACAGAGGAGCTGCTACGGAGCCAGCTGTATCCAGAGGTGCCACCCGAGGAGTTCCGCCCCTTTTTGGCAAAGATGAGGGGGATTCTTAAGGTACTGCTCTTTTCTATAGTCTCCGGCTTGCAGCGGAGCCCCTTGGCCGCTGGCTTCAGACTCGCCCCCTCTCTTCCCCCCGTCCCCACAAGCTGAAAGGCTTTTCCTTCTCAGATCTCTACTCCATGGGCTCCACATTGGGCTCCTTCTGATTTGCTCGTTCCGTCGCCCCTTCTCACTTTCCTAAGGGTGACCTTTTTATGCTGAAGTTCCCAGTCCCCCGGTAGGACTGACTGACACCCACGGGGGCTTTTTCCTTCAAGACATCTCTTCTGTGTCTCTTGGTAACAGTCGCGTTTCCTCAGCAGATCTGTGGGATCTGGATTTTTTAAAATTGAAGAGTTTTAGGTCGCTAGCTTTCCCCGGTTGTGGAAGTTGGGAGCGTTAAAATGAGTGTCTGCTAGATAAGGGGTGGCTTAGCCCGAGTGGCATCTGTCAAGCAGTCCACTGCATGGTTAAGAGAGCATAATTACCAGCTTGAAGTCAAAGTATAGACTAGACCGTCCAATAGAAATATGTGAGCCAAAAAGGTGAAATTAATTTTAATAATATATCTTATTTAATCCAGAATATCCAAAGTATTATCACTTCACATGTAATCAATATACAGAATATTGACAAGATTTTCTGTTACTTTTTTCACTAAGTCTTCGAAATCCAGTATTTTACACTTAAAGCTCATATCTCGGACTAGCCACATTTCAAGTGCTGAGTAGTCACATATGGCTAATAACCATCATATTGGACAACTCTAGTTTTTTTTTTATTTTTTTATTATTTATCATTTATTTATTTTTTTGAGACAGGCTAGAGTGCAGTGGTGCAATCTCGAGATTGGTGCAATCTCGGCTCACTGCAACCTCTGCTTCCCGGTTTCAAGCGATTCTCCTGCCTCAGCCTCCGGAGTAGCTGGGACTACAGGCTCCCGCCACCATGCCCAGCTAATTTTTGTATGTTTAGTAGAGACGAGGTTTTACCATACTGGCCAGGCTGGTCTTGAACTCCTGACCTTGTGATCCGCCTGCCTCAGCCTCCCAAAGTGCTGGGATTACAGGCGTGAACCATGGCACCCAGCCTTGGACAACTCTATTTAGACCGAGAACTAGTTATAGGAATGAATCTAGTGTCAATGTATTCTAGAGACAGACTATAAAAAGAATTACTGACTTTTGTAGGTCTCCTATGTGTTAGGAACTGTGCTGAGATGTTTTACATGTTGTTTCATTTGTTTCTTGGAAAAAACCTTATATAGTGGACACCCATTGTAAAGGTTTAAGAAACAGGCCCAGGGAATCTAAACAGCCTAAAATTACATTTTGATTAAAGTCAATGTTGAAATTTAATCCACTATCCTTTTGAATTTGCTGTTTTTTTGAAACTGTTTATTCTTCAAAAAGGCGCTTCTGTATTTTTTAAAACTGATTTTGCCTACAGGATTTGAATCCAGAAAAAAAAGCAAATGAAATGTAAGGAGTAATATCTCAGGTGTGATTCTAGACTTTCTAAGTAATCTTAGTTGATATCAATCATAAATTACTAGTGAATGCTTCCTATTTCCTTTCTTTTTTTAGAGTCTTGCTTTGTCGCCAGGCTGGAGTGCAGTGGCCCGATCTCGGCTCACTGAAATCTCTGCCTCCCGGGTTCAAGCCATTCTCCTGCCTCAGCCTCCCGAGTAGCTGGGGTTACAGGCATCCGCCACTACGCCCAGCTAATTTTTGTATTTTCAGTAGAGACTGGGTTTCACCATGTTGGCCAGGATGGTTTTTTTTTTTTTTTTTTTTTTTTTTTTTTGAGACGGAGTCTCGCTCTGTAGCCCAGGCTGGAGTGCAGTGGCCGGATCTCAGCTCACTGCAGGCTCCGCCTCCCGGGTTCACGCCATTCTCCGGCCTCAGCCTCCCGAGTAGCTGGGACTACAGGCGCTCGCCATCTCGCCCGGCTATTTTTTGTATTTCTTAGTAGAGACGGGGTTTCACTATGTTCGCCAGGATGGTCTCGATCTCCTGACCTCGTGATCCGCCCGTCTCGGCCTCCCAAAGTGCTGGGATTACAGGCTTGAGCCACCGCGCCCGGCCTGTTTTGATCTCCTGACCTTGGCCTCCCAGAGTGCTAGGATTACAGGTGTGAGACACCCCGCCCGGCTGAATGCTTCCTATTTCTATCAAATTTTACTCTTTGAGCAGTCCGAGAGAGTTTCCTAGAAAATTTGACATCTGGGTTTTTGAGGTGTTTGGTCTCTTATGGGGATGAGGCCTATATGTCTTCTTCTGCAGGCTAAGAGACAACAGCACATGTGTAGGTAATGCCTTAGAATCTCCAAACATTGGGGGGTACTTCTCCTCTCTAGGTGGACCACATTTTGATTCATTTGTTTTGTTAGGAGATAAAACAGCAGGATACCCAGAGAAGAATTTGCCTGAAAACTCTTTCTCTTATTTATTTTTATTTTGAGATGGAGTTTTGCTTTTGTTGCCCAGGCTGGAGTGCAGTGGTATGATCTCCGCTCACTACAAACTCCGCCTCCCAAGTTCAGGTGATTCTCCTGCCTCAGCCTTCTGTGTAGCTGGGATTACAGGTGTCCACCACCATGCCTGGCTAATTTTTTTATTTTTAGTAGAGACAGGGTTTCACCACGTTGGCCAGGCTAGTCTTGAACTCCTGACCTCAGGTGATCCGCCTGCCTCGGCCTCCCAAAGTGCCACTGCATCCAACTTTACTTTATTTTAAATACATTGCTGAATAATATCCAGGATACTTGAAGTTTTCGAGTGGTTCTGTGTTGTGGAGCTGGCATGGTTCTCTCGGTGTTGGGAGTATGCAACAGAAGATTTGCAGGTGCCTCACAGCACAACCTCTGCACAGCCGATTAGTCTGAGGAATGAAGGGATATGCCTTTGATTGTTTTACTTAGGGCTGAAACCTGGGCTCAGGATGACATTCAGTTCCAATCTTTATTTAACTCTTTTTTTTTTTTTTTTTGAGACGGAGTCTTGCTCTGTTGCCAGACTGGAGTGCAGTGGCGCAATCTCGGCTCACTACATCCTCCACCTCGTGGGTTTAAGTGATTCTCCTGCCTCAGCCTCCCGAGTAGCTGGGACTACAGGGATGCACCACCGCATCCAGCTAATTTTTGTAATATTTGTAGAGATGGGATTTCAACACGTTGGCCAGGATGGTTTTGATCTCTTGACCTCGTGAGCTGCCTGCCTCGGCCTCCCAAAGTGCTGGGATTACAGGCGTGAGCCACCGCGTCTAGCCTTTATTTAACTTAAAAGCAACATTGAGGGTTAAATTTCTCTAATTATTATTATTTTTTTTGAGATGAGTCTCGCTCTGTTGCCCAGGCCGGAGTGCAATGGCATGATCTCGGCTCACTGCAACCTCCGCCTCCTGGGTTCAAGCAGTTCTGTACCTCAGCCTCCCAAGTGGCTGGGATTACAGGCGCCTGCCACCATGCATGGCTAATTTTTTTGTTTTTAAGTAGAGATGGGGTTTCACCATCTTGGCCAGGCTGGTCTTGAACTCCTGACCTCGTGATCCACCCGCCTCCACCTCCCAAAGTGCTGGGATTACAGGCGTGAGCCACTGAGCCCAGCCAAATTTCTCTAATTGTTATGGAAACATAAAAAACAAACATGATTTTTATTTATCTTTATTTTTATTTTATTATTAATTTTTGATATGGAGTTTCGCTCTTGTTGCCCAGGCTGGAGTGTAAGTAATGGCGTGATCTCGGCTCTCCGCAACCTCCACCTCCCAGTTTCAAGCGATTCTCTTGCCTCAGCCTCCTGAGTAGCTGGGATTACAAGCATGCACCACCACGCCTGGCTAATTTTGTGTTTTTAGTAGAGATGGGGTTTCTCCATGTTGGTCAGGCTGGTCCTGAACTCCGGACCTCAGATGCTCTGCCCACCTCGGCCTCCCAAAGTGCTGGGATCACAGGTGTGAGCCACCGTGCCTGGCACAAACATAATTTTTACACTGAAAGGTTTTGCAGATAGAACCTCTATCTGCAGTAAGAGGGAACATACACAAATAAGCATGATGCAAGGATGTGATTGTATTTGTAAATAAAATTGTGAGTAAGCACCTGAAGATAGATTAAGAGATCTCAGTTCTTTCTGGCAGGCTTCTTGGAGATGCCATTTTTGCTTCTTCTGAAGAGAGTGTAGCATATTTTAGACTGAGATGAAGGGTAGCATATACAGCATTCTGAGTTAAGAACAGCATGGGTGGGGCAGGAAAAGAGCGGGTTCAGGAAATGGTGAATAGTCCAGTTTGATCACAATATGAAGGTAACCAATGTGGAGTCTTGGTGGAGGAGGCAAGAAAAAAATGAAACAACCTTCTATTCTTATAATCTTTCTAACTTTTATTCCTGCTCTTAAGCAGGATGTACATTTTTAAATGACAACAGAGTTCATACTTTCAATTATCTATGTAATATCATGGTCTGTGAAGAAAGTGAAAATGAAGGGTAACAACAGGGTAGAAGCAAAGGAAGGAAGGACGGGAGAAATAACTCTCAGCAGTGGATACAGTGGACACACGTGTTAACAGCCTCCTTATTGCCAACTGCCTGGCAATATATTTCACAGGCCATGTTTCAGGTTCAGGTGCTCCCTGAGCTGTAGCGCTTCTCTCTGACTTTCATGTTGTGTGCCAAGGTGTTATGTAGTGATTCCTGGCATTTGTACTGGTTCTGTTTTCTGTTTAGAATGGAACCCTCCTATCCTACTTGACTGGGACATTGACTCTCTCTAGCCTTACCTGTTAATCACAAAAGGACAGACCTTTCATCTGCTTGTAGATACGTGAAGCTGGCCATTCACTTGCTGTAATTTTTATTATTGGTAGACCCTAAGGAGCAATGAAGTCAATTAATTGGGAATGGTGTGTTTATTTAGGGAGATGACATCCTATATATAAATACTCTTGTTTTGCTAAACACTGCCTTTTTTTTTTTTTTTTTTTTTTTTTTGAGATGGAGTCTCGCTCTGTCTCCCAGGCTGGAGTGCAGTGGCACGATCTCAGCTCACTGCAACCTCCACCTCCTGGGTTGAAGCAATTCTGCCTCAACCTCCTGAGTAGCTGGGATTACAGACACCTGCCACCACACCCAGCTAATTTTTATATTTTAGTAGAGACGGGGTTTCACCACATTGGCCAGGCTGGTCCCGAACTCCTGACTTGAAGCAATCCACCCTCCTCGACCTCCCATAGTGTTAGGATTACAAGCGTGAGCCACTGTGTCCAGCCCAACACTGCTATTTTAATCTGCTTTTTTTACTCACATTATAATTCAACTTCTTATAGATATGAGTTTGCATGATGTTTATTGTTATTGCTGTTAAGCTTGTGGATATGCTCAATTCCAGTAAATCCCAGTTTACTGAAAGAGCATAATCTAACTATGAAGATCCATCACCTTTTGTATACCTTAGTCTGTATTCACTACTGCCCTCTGGTGATGATTTTGTATTTCCTCATTGGAACTTTAAACAAAAACTTAGGCTGGGCGCTGTGGCTCATGCCTGTCATCCCAGCACTTTGGGAGGCCGGGGCGGGCAGATCACCTGAGGTCGGGAGTTCAAGACCAGCCTGACCAACATGGACAAACCCCGTCTCTACTAAAAATACAAAATTAGCCAGACATGGTGGCGCATGCCTGCCATCCCAGCTACTTGGGAGGCTGGAGCAGGAGAATCGCTTGAACCTGGGAGATGGAGGTTGTGGTGAGCCAAGATCACACCATTGTACTCCAGCCTGGGCAACAAGAGTGAAACTCCATCTCAGAAAAAAAAAAAATTTAATGAAAATTCTCATTTCGTGTTGTCTGTTACTAATTTGTATACTCTAGTACTCAGTTATATCAATCAAATGTTAATTTATCCAGGTCGGGCTCAGTGGCTCATGCCTGTAATCCCAGCACTTTGGGAGGCCGAGGTGGGCGGATCACCTGAGGTCAGGAGTTTGAGACCATCCTGGCCAACATGGCAGAAACCCATCTCTATTAAAAATACAAAAGATTGTCTGGGTGTAGCGGCAGGTGCCTATAATCCCAGCTACTTATGAGGCTGAGGCAGGAGAATGGCTTGAACTTGGGAGGTAGAGGTTACAGTGAGCCGAGATGGCACCATTGCACTTCAGCCTGGGCAATGAGCAAAACTCTGTTATTTATTTATTTAGAGACAGGGTCTCACTCTGTCGCCCAGGCTGGAGCGCAGTGGTGCAATCGTAACTCACTGTAGCTTTGAACTCCTGACCACAAGTGATCCTCCTGCCTCAGTCTCCCAAAGTGCTGAGATTACAGGCATGAACCAGCCTGCCTAGATCCTATTTTAGAAGTCTAGAAATACTTGCAACAGCGTATAGTGGCCTTCCTGTTCCACTCCTGCCCTCTACAATTTGTCCTCTGCATAGGTACCAGTGATCCTTTAAAAAAATGCGTTATACCTCCTTACTCTCCTGCTCTCAACCGTTTCATGTTCCTGGCTTCACATCAAACTTAGAATAAAATTCAGTCCTTTTGCCCTAGGCCGCGAGTCCTTACATGATCTTACCCTTACTCACTTCCCTGATGTCATTTTCTCATTTCCAGCACTCTAATCTTGTCCTTATTTAAACGTGTGAAATGTTTTTCCTGTAGATATTTGTATGGCTTGTTCATTTGTTTAATTCATTCCTTACCTGAACGTCATTTCTTATGAGTTCTTCCCTGACTTATATTATAAAGACCCTCATCCTTCCTTCCTCTTTCTTTTTACCTGGCTTTACTTTTTCTTCATACTTAGTATTACATGAAATTATATTATGTATTTATCAGCTTATTTATTTGTTAACTATTCTACTAGAATGTAAGTATTAAGAGGGCAGGACTTTATTATTATTATTGTTTCTTCTTTATTCCTTATACCTAATACTTTCTCTGGCATGTGGTAGGCACTTAGTAAAAGTTTGTAGAATAAGAGAATGAATTGAGAGTGTTTAAATGTGGAGATTGCTATTAAGAAGATTGGCATAGAGAGAAAACACATACCACTTAGTATAAGAGGAAAGCTAGGAAATGCAGTACTCTAAACCAGGGGTCAGCAAACTGTGTCCTGTGGGACTAATCTGGCATGTTGCCTGTCTTTAGAAATACAGTTTTATTGTAGGCTAGGTGTGGTGGCTCACGCCTGTAATCCCAGCACTTTGGGGAGACCAAGGTGGGCAGATCATGAGATCAAGAGATGGAGACCATCCTGGCCAACATGGTGAAATTCCATCTCTACTAAAGATACAAAAATTAGCTGAGTGTGGTGGCATGCGCTTGTAGTCCCAGCTACTCAGGAGGCTGAGGCAGGAGAATCGCCTGAACCTGAGAGGCGGAGGTTGCAGTGAGCTGAGATCACGCCACTGCACTCCAGCCTGGTGACAGAGCGAGACTCCATCTTAAAAAAAAAAAAAAAAAGTTTTATTGTAACATGATTACAAGCTGATTTATTTACATCTTGTCTGTAGTAGCTTTAGCCACTCTAATAACAGAGTTGAATGGCTGTGATAGAGGTCATGTGACCTTCAAAGCCAAAAATATTTACCATCTGAATGTTTACAGAAAAAGTTTGCTGACCCGCGAGGTGGCACAGGCCTGTAGTAGCAGCTACTCCAGAGGCTGGGGTAACAAGATTGCTTGAGCCCAGGAACTCAAGGCTATAGGGCATGCATGGTCACGCTTGTGCATAGCCACTGCACTCTAGTCTAGACGACAGAGGGAGACTCCATCTCTAAAAATTTTAAAGCAAAAAAGTGGCCATGCTCAGTGGCTCATGCCTGTAATCCCAGCACTTTGGGAGACCAAGGCAGGAGGATCATGAGGCCAGGAGTTCGAGACCAGCCTGGCCAACATAATAAAACCCCATCTCTACTAAAAATACAAAAATTAGCTGAGCATAGTGGCACCCGCCGGTAGTCCCAGCTACTTGGGAGGCTGAGGCAGGAGAATTGCTTGAACCTGAGAGGCGGAGGTTGTGGTGAGCCAAGGTCGCGCTAGTGCACTCCAGCCTGGGCAACAGAGCGAGACTCCATCTCAAAAAAAAAAGAGAAAAGTGGCCAGGTGTGGTGGCTCATGCCTGTAATCCCAGCACTTTGGGAGGCCGAGGTGGGCGGATCATGAGGTCAGGAGATCGAGACCATCCTGGCTAACGTGGTGAAACCCCGTCTCTACTAAAAATACAAAAAATCAGCCGGGCATGGTGGCAGGTGCCTGTAGTCCCAGCTACTCGGGAGGCTGAGGCAGGAGAATGGCGTGAACCCGGGAGGCGGAGCTTGCAGTGAGCTGAGGTCATGCCACTGCACTCCAGCCTGGGCAACAGAGTGAGACTCCATCTCCAAAAAAAAAAAAAAAAAGTGTGGTATGCTAACCTCTGCTCCAAACATCTGTTCTCAAACTCATAATGTTTATTAATATTTGGAAACAATATATATAAATTATGTTTTGAAATTGGTTACTTGATAAATATCTAAAAACTGGAAATGGGCACTGTTTGCTGTTTGGTCCCTTTGAGGAATTTCACTAGGTTGTTCTTTAGACTTGTGAGATCTGTAGTAAATTAAAAATGGCCTCCAGCCTGGCCAACGTGTGAAACCTTGTCTCTACTAAAAATACAAAAATTCACCAGGCATGGCAGCGTGTGCCTGTAGTCCCAGCTACTCGGGAGGCTGAGGCAGGAGAATCGCTTGAACCCCGGAGGCGAAGGTTGGGGTGAGCCAAGATCGCGCCACTGCACTCCAGCCTGGGCAACAGAGCGAGGCTCCGTCTCAACACAAAAAATAGTAATAAGATATTAATGATAATAAGAAAAGATTATAAGAAATAATTGTGGTTGGGCGAGGTGGCTCATGCCTGTATCACAGCACTTTGTTTTTGTTTTCTGGGGGTTTTTTTGTTTTTGTTTTTTGAGACAGAGTCTCGCTCTGTTGCCCAGGCTAGAGTGTGGTGGGGCAAACTGGCTCACTGCAGCCTTTGCATCCTGGGTTCAAGCGATTTTCGTGTCTCAGCCACCCGAGTGGCTGGGATTACAGGTGTGCACCACCACGCCTGGCTAATTTTTGTGTTTTTTGTTGAGACGGGATTTTACCATGTTGGTCAGGCTGGTCTCAAACTCCGGGCCTCAAGTGATCCACCCGACTGGGCCTCATGTTTGGGATTACAGGCGTGAGCCACTCACTGTACCTGGCCGAATTCTTTTCTTTTCTTTCTTTTTTTTTTTTTTTTTTGAGATGGAGTTTCGCTCTTGTTGCCCAGGCTGGAGTGCAGTGGTATGATCTAGGCTCACTGCAACCTCTGTCCCCCAGGTTTGAGCAATTCTCCTACTTCACCCTCCCAAGTAGTTGGGATTCCAGGTGCGTGCCACCATGCCTGGCTAATTTTTGTATTTTTAGTAGAGAAGGGGTTTCATCATGTTGGTCAGGTTGGTCTCCAACTCCTGAGCTCAAGTGAACTGCCTGCCTTGGCCCCTCTAAGTGCTAGGTTTACATGTGTGAGCCACTACGCCCAGCCCGGATTATTTTATCTCTTTTTTTTCTATTCTCTTTCTTGCACTCTGATTTTTCAAATGTTAGACCTCCTAGACAGATTATTCTAATTTTCTCTTTCTACCTCATTTTTCATGTGTTTTTTTTCCCACTTTTTGATTGATTTCCTTAACTTTATCTTCTAGCCTTCAAACAAATTTAAAAATTGGTTAAAGGTTCTTGAGAGACATAGTCTCAGTCTGCCACCCAGGCTGGAGTGCAGTGGCATGATCATGCCTCACTTGCAGCCTTGACTTCTTGGGCTCAAGCAATCCTCCCACCTCAGCCTTTTGAGTAGCTGGAACTGTAAATGCTCACCACCATGCCTGGCTAATTTTTTAATTTTTATCTTTTTTTAGAGACAGAATCTCCCTGTATTGTCCAGGGTGGTCTCAAATTCCTGGGCTCAAGCAACCCTCCCTCTTTAGCCTCCCAAATGCTGGGATTACAGGTATGAGCCACCACACTTGGCCTGTTGTAGCCTTTATTTAACTTATTTATTTTATTTAGTTTTTTGATTATTACAAATAAAATAGAGATGGGGTCTTATGTTGTTCAGGCTGCTTTTCAACTCCTGGGCTCAAGTGATCCTCCTGCCTCAGCCTCCTAAAGTGCTGGGATTACGGGCATGAGCCACTGTGCCCAGCCTGTTTTTTTATTTATTTGAGACAAGGTCTCACTCTGTTGCCCAGGCTGGAGTGCAGTGATGTGCACATGGCTTACTGCAGCCTTGACCTCTTGGGCTCCAGTGATCCTTCCACCTGAACCTCCTGAGTAGCTGGGTCTACAGGTGTGTGGCACCACACCTGGCTAATTTTTTTGTATTTCTTTGTAGAGACGGGGTTTCATCATGTTGCCCAGGCCGGTCTCAAACTTCTGGACCTAAGTGATCTTCCTGCCTTGGCATCCCAAAGTGCTGGGATTACAAGCCTGAGCCAGCACACCTGGCCTCTTTTGGCCTTGTAATTGAGTTTTTCATTTGATGATTTAAATTTCCAAGAGTTATCTTCTCACAAGAACAATATACTACTATGTTTAGCCAGCAATCTCTTCTTTATTTCAAACACAAGATGGAGTATACTGTATATAACTTTCTGCATTTTGCTTTTTAAATTGTATTTATTGATTAAAGATAAGGTTAAGCTCTGTTGACCAGGCTGGAGTGCAGTGGTGTGATCATAGCTCACTGCAGCCTTGACTTCTGGGGCCCAAGCGATCTTCCTACCTCAGCCCCCTGAGTAGCTAGGACTACAGGCGCGTAGTCCTAGCTACAGGTGCCACCATGCCTGGCTAATTAAAAAAATTTTTTTTTAGCGACAGGGTCTCCTGATGTTGTCCAGGCTGGTTTTGAACTCCTGGGCTCAAGTGATCTATCCACCTTGACCTCCCAAAGTGCTGGGATTACAGGCATAAGCCAACATGTCTGGCCTGTATTTAGCTTTTTAAAAATTTAATCGTCTCAACTGTGATTTTTAAATGCACTATTAGGAATGTAGTATTAGGAATTTAGTCCATTTGTACCCAGCACTCGAAGCTCTTTTTAGAGGCTTTTGAGAAACATTGTATTGCTAAGACATTTTGGGGTGTGATGTAAATTGTGAAGAAGTTAAATGCCTACAGAGGAATATGCCTCTATATTTTAAATATTCCAGTAGTTTGATGTTTTGCATATTGTAGTGTGTATTATTTTAAAAGCAAAATTTGATCCTACTTGCTAAATACCTGGAAAATTTTTATGGAAAGCATTTGCAGTAAAACAGAAGCTTAGAAGTGCATTTGGGGCCGGGCACAAAGGCTCACTCCTGTAATCCTGGCACTTTGGGAGACTGAGGTGGGTGGATCACTTGAGGTCAGGAGTTTGAGACCAGCCTGGCCAACATGATGAAACCGCGTGTCTACTAAGAATACAAAAAAATTAGCTGGGCACGGTAGCATGCGCCTGTAATCCCAGTTACTGGGGAGGCTGAGGCAGGAGAATCGCTTGAACCCGGAAGGCAGAGTTGAGATTGTGCCACTGTACTCCAGCCTGGGAGACAGAGCCAGACTCCAGCTAAAAAAAAAAAAAAAAAAAAAAAAGAGTGCATTTGGTATCAAGTTTACAAAATAACTGAAGTTCACTATGCGTTAGTGATGAGTTTTTTAAAATCAAAGAATGGCATTATTAATGAATGGTATTAATATTATCATGTATAACCTTTTTGATAGAGTGAATTTAAGGAGAAACTTCGCTTATACATTTTGGATAGCATATGTTAATACAAAGTTATCTTGAGTATAAAATAATGGATGTAAAATATATAGTCTTAAAGTGTTTATATTAGGAAACAGAAGAGACTGGTAACTTTTGACTTCTTAGGTCATACTTTTAGGTTTCATTTGTATTCTGTCTACATCCTTACCTATAAGCAGTAATTCTGTTTTTCTACTGTAGGTGGCAGTGGAATATCAGCTTGCCAATGTACTGATAAAATATGCTAGAAGCAACATCATGTTGAAATGTTCTTTCTCTGGAATGTTTCTGGTTCAGAAAATGCTCAAAAGTTGGCTACTCAACAATAAAAATTTCTTATCCAAAAAGATGTCTAAATATTTGACTTGATTTTTTAAATTTAGAAATACCATTTTCTGGAAAATTTAAAGTTCTATAAATATATTCCTTTTAATTTTCTAGTTTTTAAGCAACTAAGTTTTGCTAATTTCACTGAACATTTTTGAGACTTTAGATGGCAGTACATGAGACATATTCTTCATTCTGAAGAATAGACAAATGACTGATGTTACTTTTTTATATCACTGGACATCACATGATAAAGCAGCAATTGCAGATTACCCAGCTGGGATTTGTAGAGTATTTTAATAGACGCAGGTGTCCTGTAATGAGGCCAAATGTCCTGTAAATCTTTTTTCTTTTTTCTTAGTTTAGGGCAAAACCCATTTAATTAATCTATTTTTGGTTTTCCTTTTCTCAAAGCAACTATTCTGGGCCTGGAACCTTGACTTGGTTGGGTTAAAGGAGTGGCTGAGTAAGGAGATTTTAAAGGAAATGTTTGTCTTTGATTTACCTATTAAATGCATACTAAACCCCTAATATGCTGAACCTTGCTCTATACACAAGGTAAATGTCACTGTCCCTATCTTATATATGATAAATGCCAAGAGAAAGGTATAAATGATGCAGTCTGGTGAAGTGGATCCTTAAACTGCAGAAACATGAAGAAAAAATCATGATTTTTTTCATCTTAATAAAACACCCACATTTTTAGCTCTATCTTAATTTAGAATATAGTTTTTATAAATTTGGACTTCTATTATGCTTCATCTTTGATAAACATTTATGTTTCAAGTAAATGTTTAAAACAATAATTTTAGAAATTTGGAGATGGTTTCTGTTACCTGTGCTTTATTTGTAAGATTAACCTTTTTTTTTTGAGATGGAGTTTGCTCTTGTTACCCAGGCTGGAGTGCAATGGCTCGATCTCGGCTCACTGCAACCTCTGCCTCTCGGGTTCAAGCAATTCTCCTGCCTCAGCCTCCAGTGTAGCTGGGATTACAGGCATGCGCCACCATGCCCAGCTAATTTTGGATTTTTAGTAGAGACAGGGTTTCTCCATGTTGGTCAGGCTGGTCTTGAACTCCCAACCTCAGGTGATCTGCCTGCCTTGGCCTTCCAAAGTGCTGGGATTATAGGCGGTAGCCACCGTGCCTGGCCTGGGCTTCTTTTTCTTGTTTTGCTTTTTTTTTTTGAGGCAGGGTCTTGTTCAGTCTCCTGGCCTGGAGTGTGGTGGTGCCATCGCAGATCACTACAGCCTCTGCTGCCTGGGCTCAAGTGATCCTCCCACCTCAGCCTCTCAAATAGCTGAGACTCCAGACATGCACTACCACACCTAGCTAATTTTTGTATTTTTTTTTTTTTTGTAGAGGTGGGGTTTTGCCATGTCGACCAGGCTTCATCGCTTTTTTTTTTTTCCATTGAGTAGAGAACCAATTTTTATCTATTCACAGACAGACTGATTTTACAAGTTTTATATTGTTTAATTTGGCTCTGCTTTGTCCGTACAAATAGATTGTGATGTAGGAACTGGTGCCCTGAGTTTTGCTTCTTTTAAATGCCTTTATAACGGAGAATTGTTTTGTTTTGAAGCTGCATAGCACATAATTAAATAAATTTGAATATTTTCCTCCCTAAGTTGTATACCTCTACTATCATTTGTCTCATCTTTTACAGCTTCTCCAATAGTTCTTTAAAGGTCTAGTACAGACTGGGTGCAATGACTCATGCCTATAATCCCAGCACTTTGGGAGGCTGATGTGGGAGGATTGCTTGAGCCCAGGAGTTCGAGACCAGCCTGGGCAACATAGGGAGACCCTGTCTCTACAAAAAATAAAAACATTAGCCAGGCATACTAGCCCACATCTGTGGTCCCAGCTACTGAAGAGGCAGGAGGCCAAGGATCACTTGAGCCCCAGAGGTCGAGGATGTGCAGGAGGATCACTGGAAAAAGATCTAATACAGCTAGTGCAGTATTTTTCTGTCTTTTCTTTTTTTCTTTATTATTATGTCATTTAAATTTCCACAGGCTCAGGAATTATTCTCCTGTTGTAGACCTATGAATTTCAGCTGGTAGTAGGGCTATGGTTATAAGAGATGACCTCTAAGCAATTCTGATTCTTGAGCAATAATTTTTTTTAACACAAAAATGTTAATTTGTGCAATGAAGTTGGATACTATGCTAATCAAGTACTCTTTCCCAAGAGAAGGCTCCATGGACCATCAACAGTACTGCAGAGAAGGTTCTAAAAATAAAGAGGGAAAGAAAGAACATACTTTTTTTTTAAACTTTGTAATTACTTCTGGAGACTCTCCCATACTTACATTTCTGAGCTGGCCAAAAGTGTTCCTCTAGAAAAGGCTAAATTCTTTCCCCATGAAGTTAAAGGCTAAGGTGTTGCATAGAGTGTTTAATAGGAAGTATATATGGTGCTTCATTATGGGTTATTTTTTCTTCTTGCTGATGAAGAAAGGAGTCCTATTTAAAATGATGAGAACTGACATGGTAAGTAAGTTACGGGTAAAAGTAGCTTGGCAGAATAAAAGCCAGTAACAATGAGCTTCTAGTACTGAAGGGTGTAATTTAGAAGCATCTTGAACATTTAGTGCTCTGCTTGTGTCATAAATAGCCACTTGACAGCGGATCCAAATTTGTTTTGATTTTCCAGTGAGTGTAGAAGGAATCCTAACCCTTAAAGATTTTTCCTAGAGAAAATCCTGGAGAGAGATATGTTTTTATATATATATAAATGTGTGTATGTATACATATATGTGTATGTGTGTGTGTGTGTGTATATATATATATATATAATTTTTTTTTTTTTTTTTTTGAGATGGAGCCTTACTCTGTCACCCAGGCTGGAGTACAGAGGTGTGATCTTGGCTCACTGCAGCCTTCACCTCCCAGGTTCAGATGATTCTCCCGCCTCAGCCTCCCGAGTAGCTGAGACTGCAGGTGCGTGCCACCATGCCTGGCTAATTTTTGTATTTTTAGTAGAGACAGGGTTTTACCGTGTTGGCCAGGCTGGTCTCAAACTCCTGACCTCAAGAGATCCATCCACCTCGGCCTCCCAAAATGCTGGGATTGCAGGTGTGAGCCAACATGCCAGGCCTAAAAAATATATTTTTGATCTTCAATTATAGTACTATAGAAGTAAACATTTGTAACCATTTAAAATGTGTTAAATTCTTGGGTTTAGTTTTTTACAGAAATATTGAATATTGAATCTGAATATATACTGTTGGTCATTGTTTCTGAGAACTAGACTAACCCAGTATTATTTTGGGGGAATGGTGATTGACAATTTGCTTTCACCTTTCTTTAACTGCCTGTTTGCATTATTAAAAAAAAACAACCTTGATCTCTAAGAAACAGCCATTGTGTTTCTTAGAGGTGCAAACCAGAAGATCGGTTTTTTAAACCATTATTTAACTTTACAGTTATTCTTGTTCTTTATTTAAATTTTTTTTTCCAGGACCACCGATAAGAAGACTGTTTTTCCGTCGATGTGTTCTGTAGAGTATTTTGGATTTGAACATATTTGTTACCATTTTATTATAGTAACAGATTATACAAGAAAAATTGTAGAAAATAATTAGTTTTATAGCCCTTTTAATACAGAAAATGACTAGGTCTTGGTTTTATAATGTTTTGTGTTATGATATTAGAAAACTTGGTGATTTTTGGCATTTAACTGTGATGTAGAATTATGTTTTGGAGAAATCTGGGCCAACGCAGGGAAAATTCTTAAGTTTTACCCTAAAAGCGGACTTTTACCTTGTTAATCTGGTTTTGAAGATTGTGCTTCCATCCTATTTTTATAGGATTGTGGCAGTTTTTTGTTTGTTTGTTTGTTTTGAGATGGAGTTTCACTTTTGTTACCCAGGCTGGACTGCAATGGCATGATCTTGGCTCACTGCAACCTCTGCCTCTTGGGTTCAAGCAATTCTCCTGCCTCAGCCTCCTGAGTAGCTGGGATTATAGGCATGAGCCACTACGCCCAGCTAATTTTGTATTTTTAGTAGAGACGGGGTTTCACCATGTTGGCCAGGCTGGTCTCAAACTCCTGACCTCAGGTGATCCACTCTCCTCGGCCTCTTAAAGTGCTGGGATTACAGGTGTGACCCACCATGCCCGGCCTAGGATTGTGGCAGTTTTATTATAAAAATTTGTGATGTTTAGTTCTTTCCCCTTATGTAACTTTATGCAACTTGAAATTGATTAAAATAGACAAATGTGAAGTAATTCCACAGATACTATTAGTTGTAATTACTTTTAAAGACCCCATACAGGCTTCTGGCCAAAGATTATATATCCAGTATTTAGGAGAAAGATAACAAAGGGGGATATACATCTGTTTGGAGGAAAAGAATTAAGTCGATTATTCATAGAACCACCATTGACTTTGCTTTGCATGGTTTCTGGGTTAGCATGTAAATCTGTTCTGGAGTGACTAAAATTGTAGATCTTTTTGTTGAATAACAGTGTAATTTAATATAATCCTAATGTAATGTTCTGTAATCAGACTTGGGTAATGTGGAAGGCAGCAAATTGCTTTCAAGATATCTAGCCTCAAGAGATTTTGCTGAAGCAGATACTAAGCTGTTCTTTTAGGCATTTGGAGTGTGAAGATTTGGAAGCTTACTTGATTAGTGGACTCAAAAACAGAAACTGCTACTTTTTATGGGATATCTATCAAGATTTTTAAATTATTAAATTATAAACCTTTAATATTTCATTAGATTCGGTGTAGTCATTAATTTTTTTCTGTCTGGGTGGGTAAACTAAATGATGGATGATGCAGAATTGTATTTCTTTTAGTCAGGTGGTAAATAGTGCTTAATTCATTCCTGTATACATTAAACTATGTGTAAAATATAGTGCTAGGTATTGAGGGGCATATACAGATGAGGAAAACACTGAATTTCTCAAGGAATACTAGGAGAGATGCACATCTAGCTAAATGATTAGAATTGAAAGCAAAATAAAAGCCTAATGAATGAGTTGTAATAGGCTATAGCAGTTGCTAGGATATAACAGTTACTAGACTGTAACAGCTTTTAAGTTAGTATTAGGAAATATTTCAACAAACAAGGGGTTCTGTATAGGAAGAATAACATTAAGACATATAACTACAGAAATGTGTGTTGAGTTCAGGGATACCAAGGTCACTGTGAACTATGTGAGATAAGATGATAAAGGGGACCTGATAGTCAAGAAAGCTGACACATTTGGACTTTATTTTGTGGGGAGCAGGGAGCCAGTAAAAAAGTTTTAATTGGGCAAGTGACATAAACTCAGATTTATATTTAGAAAGAGAATTTTTTTTTATTTTTTTGAGACAAGGTCTGGCATTGCCCAGGCTGGAGTGCAGTGTGGCATGATCTCGGCTCATTGCAACTTCCTCCTCCCAGGCTCAAGCCATCCTCCTGCTTCAGCCTCCTGAGTGGTTGAGACTGCAGATGTGCACCAGCACACCCAGTGAATTTTTGTATTTTTTGTAGAGATGGGGTTTTGCCATGTTGCCCAGGCTGGTCTTGAACTCGTGCTCAAGCCATCCACCTGCCCTGGCTTTCCAAAGTGCTGGGGTTACAGGTGGAGTCTAGAAAGAGAATTTCTTGAATAGTGTGAAGCGTGAACTGTTTCAGTGTAGCTGCCAAACCATGTCACTCTGCAGTGTTTCAGGTGGGTTTACTTACTGGTGAGGAGACTGTATGGAGCCACCCACTCTTACCCCTTGTAAGGTTTGATTAAATTTCTGATTTCCTTAGCCAGCTATACAGCATCTCTCTCTGAGGGGAAAGTGGACAGGAGAAAAATGGGAGGAAGCAAGGGAGTGGGCTGCTGGGTGTGTTGGGCTTGAGAACGAGTAAGTGGTGGAGATGGGGAGGACTCAGAGTCGGAGGCAGGATGATGGGAGAGAGGGGGAGAGAGAGGTAGAGCTGGAGCGGAGGCATACGGTAGGGGGTCATGCTGTTCGGTGGAGGATTAGGATGTTGAGGGGAGAAATCGGCAGGATCAAATGAGAAGTCGTCGGCTAGGGCTATTGGGGTGAGGGGAGTAGGAGGGGAGTCAGGTTTGGAGCGGGTGAAAAGAATTTGGAAAGTAGAACCGGACTGACAGAGGGAATGGCAGTTACAGTGAGTTAAGAAAGCCCGAATATAAGGAATCTCAGACCATTTCCTATTGCGATGGCGAAAGTGGTAAAGTGCCGTTTTCGGGCCATTGGGAGCCAATGTCCAATTGATATTGAGGCCATGCGGTATTGCAGTGAAAGATAAGCCTCTTAGAACAGATCTCTGAATGGAGGCCGAGAGCATTGAGGTCACGGAATGGAGGAGAGGAGGGTAGAGGAAGAAGACTGTTGTTGACAAGGACGACGGGAGAGGGTGTCCCCTTAACCTGCCGGCTGCTCCATCACAGACAGAGGAGGCAGCACCAAGCTTACAGAATGAGGGGTTTATTTGGGGAGGGGAGTTTGAGGGAGTTCTTTGGTATGGCTGCATCTGGGGTTTGTTTGCTGGTTAATTTTGCCACATATCACCTTGTGACATTTATTACAGGAGGGTGTAGGTAAAGTTTGTTTATGTTTCCTATGACCTCCCCCGTGGGGTCTGGATGGTTTGTAATTGGGGTTTGCTTATCGCAGCAAGGTCTTATAAGTGAAGTCTGCTGGCTTCACTGCGGAGCCTAGACAAGGGCTTTTTTGTATTTTTTAGAAGAGACGGGGTTTCCCTGTGTTAGCCAGGATGGTCTCGATCTCCTGACCTTGTGATCCACCTGCCTCGCCCTCCCAAAGTGTTGGGATTACAGGCGTGAGCCACTGCGCCTGGCGAGTTAGTGTTTTTTAAATTAAACGGATTAATTTGCGTAAATAATGTACAAGTAAGACTGTCCCCTTTATAAGGTTAGATTTTAGTTATTTGTCTTTGAGAGCCATATCCAGCTACAGTGGAATATACTTTCAGACACGATGATAATCTGTCAAAACACAAAATTACAACTAATTTGGTTTAAAGATCTTAAGAAAGAAAAATAGAATCTTGGAACCCAAAACTCACTGTGCAAAAGGGAAAGTTAAACTTGGGATCTGAGTCATCAATACAATTTTCCTTTTGTTGCCAAATCGATAGCTATAATATCACAACCCCATGTCATAACCTCATTTCTTCTACTCTCTTTTCACGTTTATCTTATGTAAAATGTAGATGTACTGAGCTTGAGACAATACATAGTTGGCTTTTTCCTTTACTTCCTCTTTTCTCATGTAAAATATAGATTTTTCTGAGACTAATTGGAGTTTCACAAGAATGTAACCATCTGCCTCACTGCCTACCTGTTCTTTCTTTTATTCCTCCCTCCTGCTTGCTCTTTATTCTTTAAATGCCAAAGTTCACAAAACCTCCTTTGGAAAAAGTATAGGTCACAGGTGCCTCTGTGTTTTGTTTTTCCCCTGGGCACATCTTCAACCTTGGCTAAATAAACCTCTAATCTATTAAGACTTGCCTCAATCACTTTTGGTTTAACAATCTCAATTGTATATTTGCAACTCTAAAATTGGGCAACACTTCATTCAATAAAATAGAATAAATGTTACCATGAATTGAGCAGAGGGGGTTGGTTTTATAGGCAGAAAGGGCTGAATAAAGCAGAAACAAAGAATAAAATGCAGAGTGATCATTTCAAAAAGTTACTTTCCTTGTAAGGCAGTGATGGGGAGATAGAACAATAGAAAAATAATTGACATCAGGTTACTTCAGGCTACCTTTTTTTGTGTAAGGATTGAAGCAAAGGAAACTTCATTCTCATGCTAATTGAAGACTGAAACTGGCCTTTTGGGGAAATTGGCTGTTATGGCTCTGTCCTCATTCCTTGGGTCAGATAACAACTTAGTTTTAGTAGTGGTGATGTGAACTTTAGCGTGGGTGACTCCATTTTTATTTTTAGTGTTGTCTGTTGGGACCTAGTGGAGTAGATTAGTCCAAAACAGTGGCCTTCTGAAGGTTTTGTTTTGTTTTGTTTGAGACTGAGTTTCACTCTTGTTGCCCAGGCTGGAGTGCAATGGCTCATTGCAACTTCTGCCTCTTGGGTTCAAGTGATTTACCTGTCTCAGCCTCTCAAGTAGCTGGGATTACAGGCACACGCCACCACGCCCGGCAGATTTTTGTATTTTTATTAGAGACGGGGTTTCATCATATTGATCAGGCTGGTCTCAAACTCCTGACCTCAGGTGATCTGCCCTCTTCAGCCTCCTAAAGTGCTTGGACTATAGGTGTTAGCCACCCCGCCTGGCCAGTTTTTTTTTTTTTTTTTTCTTAAAAACCAGTGTGATAGTAACCTTTTGTAAATTTTAATTAACAAATTCTGTAAGAAGTAATATAAAGCAGGGAGCTATTTATTTATTCATTTATTTCGAGACAGAGTTTCCCTCTGTTGCCCAGCCTGGAGTGCAGTGGTGCGATCTCAGCTCATTACAACTTCCGCCTCCTGAGTTTGCAATTGTTGTGCCTCAGCCATCTGAGTAGCTGGGATTACAGGCGTGTGCTACCATGCCTGGCTAATTTTTGTGTTTTTGGTAGAGACAGGGTTTCATTTCGTCATCTAGGCTGGTCTCAAACTCCTGGACTCAAGAGATCTGCCCACCTTGGCCTCCTAAAGTGCTGGGATTACAGGTGTGAACCACTGTGCCTAGCCTAGGGAGCTATTTAATATCTATTTTCAGTATCCTGAAGAGCTAAGCATACATTTTTCAGTTTTGGAAAAGGAATTTGTCACATATTGACATTTTCAGGAATACAACCTTTATAGGATCCAGGACATGCTACCCCAAAATGTTGTACCTTGACATATTTTTTTCATTTTTAAGACCAGTCAAGTGAAGCAGTGGGAATGGAGAAGGAACAAATAAATTTGTAACTGGTTGTGATAAGCTATAAACCCACCTTGAATATTTTTTAGGCTGAAGGCATTTGAGAAAATAGCCAAACAGGAAGGTTCCTGCCCTAGTCCCCTGAAGCAGGTCCCAAGATCCTCATCTGAGATGTCAATCTTAAAAAAAGGATGCTAGAAAAAACTGTGTCTATACATGTTGCATTTACTGAGGAGTAGAAATAAGGATTATAACCTGGAATGCATGGAATGGCAAGCCACCAGTGCATTCCATGAGGGAAGGGTAAGGGAAGCTTTTATTAGCAAAAGAGATTTACATAAGCTGCTTAGGAACGGAGTTCATTGGTTCCAGAGGTTCAAAGCCAGAGTTGTTATCAGTTCATTGGTGGAGATGCCCTTACTGGGCAAGTGTTCTTCTGAAAACATTTTATCTGAATTACATGTCCGAGATAACTGTTTCCAGTTCAATAATTATTTGAATTACTGCAGTCCTAAAGAATGTCTAGTGATAAACCTTATCAAAGCAGGAGATGTGTGAAGGACACAGAACGACTTTTAGAAAGTCCTTGGAAACTGTTCTTATCTGACAAGCATGGGCCTCTTCTTCTTTGGGCGTTCCCAGCTCTATTTTGTCTGGGTCTAGCAAAATTAATTTCATCTTGCTATCTGCAACTTTCACAGAGAGGTGTCCTTCTTATACCTAGAAGAAAGGAACATCTCTAACTCTGAAGACACGTAGACATCAAGAAGAGTCTCAGCAAATGGACTTTAATAAATTTCCCCTAGTTTATTACCATTAGATCATACTTTTTTTGCCCTATCATATTTCTCCACGACTCTCCTCTCTCCATCAAACCTAGCATAACAATATTCAGGTTCAACTGTTTCTTCAAATCTACACTTATGAAAG
Organism: Theropithecus gelada; assembly: GCF_003255815.1. Taxonomy (NCBI): domain Eukaryota; kingdom Metazoa; phylum Chordata; class Mammalia; order Primates; family Cercopithecidae; genus Theropithecus; species Theropithecus gelada. The sequence goes on from NC_037681.1 coordinate 82,605,712, forward strand.
CTCCTGTGTCATATACAACTTAAATTTGTAAGGCCAGGTGCACTGGCTCACACCTGTAATCCCAGCACTTTGGGAGCCCAAGGCGGGAGGATCACCTGAGCCCAGGAGTTCAAGACCAGCCTAAGCCACATAATGAGACCTGGTCTTTACAAAAAATTAGTTGGGTGTGGTGCCGCATGTCTGTGGTCCCAGCTTTTCTGGAGGCTAAGGTGGGAGGATCACCTGAGCCTGGGAGGTCAAGGCTGTAGTGAGCTAGTGAGCTGTGATTGCACCACAGAACTCCAGCCTGGGTGACAGAGCAAGACCCTGTCTCAAGAAAAAAAAAAAAATTGTGTGCTTTTCTTTTGTTCACCTGTTTTTTATCATAAGGGACTCAGCCATAAACCTAAGATAGGGGGAGGGAAAGATATTTTTCCTCCCCTACAACCTTTTCTGTGTAATTATGCCCAGATGTTATGAAAAGTCCAGGTGACTGCTATTGAGGTTCAGGAAAAGGAGAAATTCTCTGAGAGGGGGAAGCCAGCTGACTGCCAGGACAGTCAGTCTTTGGTTGGCAGAACTTGTAAAGTGACCAGGATTCTGCATTGATACTTTATAAACCTCTTTTGCTCTGGCATCCAGAACTGATTAGTCTCTAAGAGAATGATCCAAAGAGACTTCTAAGGCTGGTCATGGTGGCTCATGCCTGTAATACCAGCACTTTGGGAGGCCGAGGCAGGCAGATCATGAGGTCAGGAGTTCGAGACCAGCCTAGCCAACATGGTGATACTCCATCTCTACTAAAAATACAAAAATTAGCCAGTCGTGGTGGCACACGCCTGTAATCTCAGCTACTCGGGTGGCTGAGGCAGGAGAATTTCTTGAACCCAGGAGGTGGAGGTTGCAGTGAACCGAGATAATGCCACTGCACTCTAGCCTGGGCGACAGAGCAAGACTCTGTCTCGGAAGAAAAATAATAAATAAAAAATAGCAAGAGATAGGGCCGGGCGCGGTGGCTCAAGCCTGTAATCCCAGCACTTTGGGAGGCCGAGACGGGCGGATCACGAGGTCAGGAGATCGAGACCATCCTGGCTAACACGGTGAAACCCCGTCTCTATTAAAAAATAGAAAAAAACTAGCCGGGCGAAGTGGCGGCGCCTGTAGTCCCAGCTACTGGGGAGGCTGAGGCAGGAGAATGGCGGGAACCCGGGAGGCGGAGCTTGCAGTGAGCCGAGATCGCGCCACTGCACTCCAGCCTGGGCGACAGAGCAAGACTCCGTCTCAAAAAAAAAAAAAAAAAAAAAAAAAAAATAGCAAGAGACTTCTAAGAGACTGTTGGATAAACCAGAGGGTTGTTTGTGTGTGTGTGTGTGGTTTGAGCTCACCTATCCATCAGAATTATTTGTATCCATTGTTTAAGACACCTTTTTTAAATGTTAAGTCACTTGGAATACTAAGATAATAGCTGGAAGATTGCTTGATAGGCATGGAATTGAAGCATTGAAGCAGAGGCAACTGAGGCAGTGTGTGTCTTTGGGGTTCTTGGGGGAAGAAACAAGTTTCAGATACGATTTAAGTGTTACATTAATTAGGTTCACACTACATAGGTATGCTAACTCATACTGAAGCTGTGAGGTTTCTCAGTGGCTCCATAACCAATTATATATGCTCAAACCTGTGGCTTATTGTGACTGTCAAATATGTAATTAACATTCAGCGTACACACAGGCAGTAATTAAAGGAGGATAGGCTGGGTGTGGGGGCTCGTGCCTGTAATCCCAGCATTTTGGGAGGCTGATGTGGGAGGATCACTTGAGGTTAGGAGTTCGAGACTAGCCTGGCCAATATGGTGAAACTCCATCTCTACAAAAATTAGAAAAATTAGCCAGGAGTGGTGGTGCATGCCTGTAGTCCCAGCTACTCAGGAGGCTGAGGTGAGAGAGTCGCTTGAATCCAGGAGGTGGAGGTTGCAGTGAGCCAAGATCATGTCACTGCACTCCAACCTGGGTGACAGAGTGAGACCCTGTCTTAAAAAAATAAATAAAAATAAAAAAAAAATAAGGGAGAGTAATGGACCACAGAAATGGCTTGGGAAAACAATATGCTGACAGACAAGTTGAATGGGTCTTGGAAGTCCTTTGGATGCTGATCACATAGGAGGGTTGCTGCTGCTTTTTGGCAAAGCCTTCAGTGGCAGCTGCCAAAATTGGAAGAAGTCCTCGAAGTTCTCATGGGCAGAGCCTCTAAAGGTTTCTTGGACTAGCCTTATTCTTGCTGCTTTTATGATCCTCCTCAGATTGGTCTATTCTTCATTATCTCAGCTTTGTTTCACTTTTTATGAGTTCATTTCAGGTGTTGGATGGTAATGGGCAACAGTAGGTGCTATATTATTACCTCAGTCCATTACCTATATGTTTATGGCTTTGAGGGGGTGAACAGCTTTACTGTGGGCTCAATGCTACTTGACATAAGTGACTTCATTTTGAGACATTAGGATAACAAATTATGATATGTCAGTAAGGCTATTGGAGACTTGGTTGACAATTGGGTAAAATTCCAGAAGGCTTAGTGAAAAATGTTAGTTTCAGTTAGGAAAGACAGCTTTGAGGAATTAGAATTTTGAGAAGAAACCAAAGGAACCAAAGGAACCAAAACCAAAAGAACTTTGCATTTGAGGATGGTAGTTGCAGGATTTCTATCCCAGTTGTATGCCTCTGTTGAAAGACTCCATGGTCTTTGTTGTTGTTTTTTCTGAGACAGGGTCTTGCTCTGTCACCAAGGCTGGAGTGCAGTGGCGTGATCTCAGCTCACTGCAGCCTCAATCTCCTGTGCTCAATCGACACGCCCGTGTTGGCCTCCCAAAGTTCTGGGATTACAGGTGTGAGCCACCGTGTCTGGCCTTTTCTTCCCTCTCTGCTTACTTTCTTAATTATTCTCTAACAGTAATGTCTAAATCTGCAAAGTTCTTTGGATAAAATGTATACAAAAGGCACAAGTGGATTTATAAAGTCAGTACTTCCATTCATGACATTTCCTTGCGGTTATTTCAGTTGTCTGAATTGCCAAGAGATTCGAATACCACTTATGTTTTACAGGCCCCTCAATAGTAAAACAGGCAGCTATATTCTGTGCTTGGAGCTCAAATGAGAGGTGTAAATAAAAGAACCGTTGGCTTTATATTCTTTTTTTTTTTTCCATTTCTTGGTTCACCATAGATGTAGGAGAGGTTGGCACAGTAAGAAGCGAAGAAAGAACAAGTGAATAAGTGCTATGGTTTGAGTGTGTTCTCCAGATTTCGTATGTTGGAAACTTAATTCCCAAATTTATATGTTGATTGGTGGTGGGGTCTTTGGGAGGTAATTAGGATTAGAAAAGGTCATGGTGAGATGGGATAATTCCCTTGATCCCCTTGCTGTACTTGTGACAGGGGTGTGGCTTGTTTACTTGGCTGCCGTGTGCCCAAACCCCTTGCATGAGGGAGCATGTGAGCAAGTGCGGGAATGAGAGCAAATGAATGCTGGAAGCAGCTGGTTGCTCCTCCCTGGCGGGAATAGGTTCTGTGTGGACCCCGCAGCAGCATCCAAGCATGTTACAGCCAGTGCTCTAACATGTGCCAGGGATGACCAAGTGCCAGCCAGCTCAGTCGAGGGTCAGAATGGCAGCCCCTGCCCTCTCGGCACCTGGGTTCTTGTCTGGCATCTGGGAAGAATCAGGTCACATGAACAGATTGAAGGGTAGTATATGTGGAGGATTTTATTGGTCAATGAAAGTGGCTCTCAGCAGGATGGGGAGTTGGAAAGGGGATTGTGTGGGAAGAAGGTGATGTTTCCCTGAAGCCCAGCTGTCTCTGGCTGGGCCCCTCTCCAAAGCTGCACATCTGAAATTAGCTGCACCTATCCATAGTCTCTGATGCTCAGTTTCTTCTCTGCTTGCCAGTCAGCTGCTTGTTTCCACAATGCTCAGCCCTTGTATCCCTAACACTCAGCTGCTTGTGTTGCTCTGCCAGCTGAAGTGTTTTTTTTTTTCAGGGCGGTGGAGGTGTGGGGGCTAAGGATGTGGCAGGACAAAAAGTCAACATTTGGGCAGAAAACCAGGTCAGCTGTTTTCACTTAGTGCTGTGGTTCGAGGCTTAAGGGTGGGGTTTAGCCAGAACCCAGCCCTTCTGTATCAATGTAGGGGTGAGCCATGATGGGACTGGTGGCTTTATAAGAAGATAAAGAGAGACCTGAGCTGCCATGCTTTTGACCTCTTCCCACGTGTGATACCCTCTGCCATAGTAGTAAGAAGGCCCTCAGCAGGTACGGCCCCTCAACCTTGGACTTTGCAGCTTCCAAAACTATGAGCTGAATACTCAGTCTCAGGTATTCAGTTACAGTAAAAGAAAATGAGGCTGGGCGCAGTGGCTCACGCCTTTAATCCCAGCACTTTGGGAGGCCAGGGCGAGCAGATCACAAGATCAGGAGATCAAGACCATCCTGGCTAACATGGTAAAACCCCGTCTCTACTAAAAATACAAAAAAAAAAAATTAGCTGGGCATGGTGGTGGGTGCGTTTAGTCCCAGCTACTTGGGATGCTGAGGCAGGAGAATGGCTTGAACCCAGGAGGCAGAGCTTGCAGTGAGCCGAGATCGTGCCACTGCACTCTAGCCTGGGTGACAGAGCGAGCGAGACTCTGTCTCCAAAAAAAAAAAAAAAAAAAAAGGACAACGACAACAAGCAACTTTTGTTTTTGTATTTCTTTTTTCTTTTTCTTTCTTTCTTTTTTTTTTTTGAGATGGAGTTTTGCTCTTGTTGCCCAGGCTGAAGTGCAATGGTGTGATCTTGGCTCACTGCAACTTCTACCTCCCGGGTTCAAGCGATTCTCCTGCCTCAGCCTCCCAAGTAACTGGGATTACAGGCATGTGCCACCACGCCTGGCTAATTTTTTGTATTTTTAGTAGAGATGGGGTTTCTCCATGTTGGTCAGGCTGGTCTCAAACTCCCAACCTCAGGTGATCTGCTCACCTCGGCCTCTCAAAGTGCTGGGATTACAGGCGTGAGCCACTGCGCCTGGCCTTTCTTTTTTGGTATAATCCAAAATACCTAAATCCAGTTTAAGCATCCACAACTATACATGTTTAAATACAAAATTAATTTGAGATAGGGGTGTGTGTCTGGGGGTGGTGGGGGAATGTGAGAGGTAGTATAGAATGAAAAATAAGTTCCAGTTATTAGTATCTCTTGAGTGGGACAGTTGGGACATCTGTCCTGGAAGGGCCGTGGGGATGGGTTTTCATAAAGAATGAACCATGGGATGTCCACAGGAAATGAATTTTGCGTCAGGCTTGAGGGAAAACTCATTTGAAGCCTTGAATGCTCCTCTAGAGTATCAAAATGAAGGAAGAAACTTGTAAGTAAAACTTACTTTTGTCTTTTGAAAGGCTTAATGAGTGGCCCTGTGTGATGGCTCATACCTGTAATCCCAGCACTTGGGGAGGCAGAGTCAGGAATATTGCCTGATCCCAGGAATTCAAGACCAGCCTGAGCAACACAGGGAGACCCTGCCTCAAAAAAAAAAAAAAATTTTTTTTTTTTTTATAAAGGCTTAACAAGTTTAAGTTACGGAATGAAAAAAATTTCAATTAATTCAATAGTAGGCTGTCATGAAAACAAAACAGATTTCAATTAAGCAAGAAAGGGATGTGAAATTGAGAGGCAAACAAAAAGGAAAAGGGGCTAGTTAGTACAGCAGTCACTGGTTTATCTGTATAGAGAGGGAAAACTATTTTTCTCTCAACCCTCATTGGTTCTTTTCTTTTTTATTTAAATTGAGACAGGGTCTTGCTATGTTGTCCAGGCTGGTCTCATACCCCTAGGCTCAAGCAATCCTCCTGCCTTGGCCTCCCAAATTGCTGAGATTACAGGCATGAGCTACTGTGCCTGGTCGCCTGATAAATTCTTAATTGGAATAGATTCCTGTAACAAAGGACAGATTAACAGGAGAAGAACAAGGTTATTTCCTGGAGCAGAGCATGGAAGATGTGGGTATTCAGTGAACTTCCCGAGTGGCCAAAATGGTTGTATAAATAAGTTCTTTTAGTTTATATCAAGTCATACAGCTTCAGCTTATAGGGCTTTGGGACAAGAGAAGCTAGAGTCTCAATAAAGATCCCGGCAGTCAGGTTTTAGTTCCTAGTGACTTCAGGTCAGGAGGTGGGAGAAAAATTGGAAACATTAATTACTGACAAGATATGCAAGACAGCAGGATCCAGTTTACAGAGTGGTGAAAAATAACTCAGAGACAAACAACAGAACTACAGTCTGATAACCCAGACTGGTTATAGTTTTCTATTGAAATAACCCAGACTGGAAATAGTTTTCTATTGAAATGTAAAATTTCTGGCCTGATGTGGTGGCTAATGCTTATAATCCCAGCACTCTGGGAGGATCACTTGAGGTTAGGAGTTAAAGATCCACTCTGGGTGGATCACTTGAGGTTAGGAGTTAAAGACCAGCCTGGCCAACATGGCGAAACCCCCTCTCTACAAAAATACAAAAATTAGCTGGGCATGATGGCAGGTGCCCGTAATCCTAGCTACTCAGGAGGCTGAGGCAAGAGAATTGCTTGAACCTGGGAGGTGGAGGTTGCAGTGAGCCGACCGAGATCACACTGCTGCACTCCAGCCTGGGTGACAGAACAAGACTCTGTTTCAAAAAAAAAAAGTAAAATTTCTCTGTACATCATCCTCAGTTTGATCAAAGATAAAAGTAAGACTACTCTTGTTTACAAAACAAGTGTAATCTTATTAAATTTGATCTAATTATTTATATAAGTGCAGCAAGAATGATAATTGAACATATGCTTGATCTTAGGTTATCGTTTTGTTTTTGTTTGTTTTTTTGAGACAGAGTCTCACTCTGTTGCCCAGGCTAGAGTGCAGTGGAGCTATCTCAGCTTACTGCAACTTCCTCCTCCAGGGTTCAAGCGATTCTCCCACCTCAGCCTAAGTAGCTGGGATTATAGGTGCGTGCCACCACGCGTGGCTAATTTTTTGTATTTTAGTAGAGATGGGGTTTCACCATGTTGCCCAGGCTGGTCTCAAACTCCTGAGCTTAGGGGGATTCGCCGACCTTGGCCTCCCAAAGTACTGAGACACCATGCCCAGCCCAGCCCAGTTTTTTTTTTTTTTAATTTTCATTCCCATTTTACAGATGAGGGTTATCAGTTTGGATGCACCTATTAGCTTCTCTAGTAGGGTTCTGGAAATTCCTACTCAGTCCAGTGGTATGATTTCAAAGTTATGTAAGCAATGTGATGAGAAATCTCTACCCTAGAGTACCTATATAATTCTTTCCATGGGTCTCTGAGGCGGTCACTTATGTTGATTATGAAGCATTCCGGCTTGTAGCTGATTGTGAGCTTTCAGGGAAGCATTTGAATGTAAGAGTAATTATATGTAAATGACAAAAGACCTACAATGGCCATGATTAAAGATTATATTAGAGTTCATTATCAAAATAATGGAGTTGACAAAGAAATTTGGTTGTTTCTGTGCCATACAACATTTTAAGATAAAAACTGGAATTATGATTGATAACATTATATCAGAATATATTACGGACAGTGAGTGCGTTGACAAATTTCTAGAAACTTCATGTAGTTGTTTTAAAAAGCAGACAGGGAGCCGGGCGCGGTGGCTCAAGCCTGTAATCCCAGCACTTTGGGAGGCTGAGACGGGCGGATCACAAGGTCAGGAGATCGAGACCATCCTGGCTAACACGGTGAAACCCCGTCTCTACTAAAAAATACAAAAAACTAGCCGGGCGAGGTGGCGGGCGCCTGTGGTCCCAGCTACTCGGGAGGCTGAGGCAGGAGAATGGCGTGAACCCGGGAGGCGGAGCTTGCAGTGAGCTGAGATCCGGCCACTGCACTCCAGCCTGGGCGACAGAGCCAGACTCAGTCTCAAAAAAAAAAAAAAAAAAAAAGCAGACAGGGTCTTGCCTTATTGTCCAGGATGGTCTTGAACTCCTGGGCTCAAGCGATCCTCCCGCCTTGGCTCCCAAAGTGCTGGGGTTTTAGGTGTGAGCCACCACACCTGGCCTTCCATACAGTGTTTTGAGTACTTATATTAATAACATCTTCTCATACAGATATGAACCCAAAATATGACACGGGGTCTTAGTCAATTTGGAAAGTTTATTTTGCCAGGGTTAAGGACCCGCCTATGACATAATCTCAGGAGGTCCTGATGACATATGCCCAGGGTAGTCTGAGTGTAGCTTGCTTTTATACAATTTAGGGAGACATATCAGTCAATATATGTAAGATTTACATTGGTTTCATCTGGAAGGGTGGGACAACTCGAAGTGGGGGCTTCCAGGTCATACGTAGATTTAAAGATACTCAGATTGGCAATTGGTTGAAAGATTTATTGTCAAAGAAAGGAATGTCTGGGTTAACATAAGGGGTTGTAGACACCAAGGCTTCGTCCTGCAGATGAAGGAAGCCTCCCGGTAGCAGACTTTATAGAAAATAGATTTTAAATGTTTCTTATCAGACTTATAGTCTGCATTAATGTTAGTGCTGGAGGGGTATGATAATTACCCCCACTTCCCCTTCATGGCCTGAACCAGTCTTTCTGGTTAAATTTTAGAGTGCCCCGGCCAATGAGGGAGTGCATTCAAATGGTTGTGAGAGCCTTTAAATTTTCCCCCTTTTGACCAAGATTTGCCAGAGGCAACATCAGTGGCTACCAGATTTTAATTTTGTCCCACAGTGGGCACAGTGTTGCTGGGATGGCATGGCTGCCTGCCCCTGGTCTATCCTGTCCTTCCCTATGACCGAGAAACTTAGAGTGAACAAGACTTATGGCCAATTAATTATTCTAAGCCAGATAGGAATAGACATGGACAGGCGTTCATTACCCTTTAAAATTATTATTAATTTTGTTTTTTAAGTAGAAGGTCAACAAACAAAAAGTCAAAGGTGAGGTTACAAAACCGACTTATTTTTAACTTCTATACTATGCATTGAGCCATAGCTCAATCTTGTTTTTAGTTCTAGTATGTAATCTTGGTTTTAGTTACAGACTTATAGCAATTAGCTATACAAAACAAGCGTTGTTCTGAAAAAATTTTAAAAAATATGTATATCTGTACAACTCATACCCAGGAGGTTTTGTCGTAAGGTATCGTTATCCTGTCAGTAATTATTTTCTTCTTTTACCAGCTGTTCAGGCATCTTTGTACACATCCTTGATTTGGAGGGTCTGACCTTGACCTAATTGTATCCCTCAAAACTTGCCCTTACACTCTCATGTAACAGTCCCTGGGCCTAGAGGGAGGGTGCTTATATGGTCTTAGTAGTAAGGCATTTGCGGTGAAAAACAGATTGGGCCCAGTGGGATTGTTGCAGGTGGTTAGGCATGAGCTGGGCAGCAGAGAGAGCTCTCCTCTACCAACTAGAATGTCGGGTAGATGGTTCAGCAATTATCGCATTGCCTGTCTAAAAATGATAATTCGGCAGCACCAGGGAGAGGCCGTTTCCTGATGGTCCACACCTGTTAACATCATCAAACTGTTAATTGAATGCAGGCCCCACGGAGGAGCAACTTCCTGGGCATGCATGTTGAGACAAAAAAAAAAAAAATTGGTGAGGTATGATCGTCCGGGGGGCACAGGAAAAGGGAAGGAAGCCTCAGATGGGTGTGCTTATAACTCCCTAAATACATTGCGTGTGTTCAGTTCCAAAGGATAAGGAAAGCACTGGGCAAGTGGAAAGCCCGCTCTAAAGGAAGAAACATGGGAAAAAGGCGAGCTTATAAAATTCCTAGGATCACGGTTGAACAGGGCACTTGACCTTTTCTCTTTCACCTTCATGTGCCCACTTGGGTCTCTTCCAAGCACACTTGCTTTCCTGTTCTAAGACCTTTTCAAATAAACTTCCATTCCTGCTCTGGAACTTGCCTTGGTCTCTTTTTCTGCTTTATGCCCCTCAGTCAGATTCTTTCTTGTGAAGAAACAAGGACTCAAGTTGCTGTGGACCTGTACAGATTTGCAGCTGGTTAACTTGGATCTCTTCCACTGGTTAACAGGATGCCAAATGAGAGAGGTTGGCATCTCTGGTTTTGAGAATACCATAATTTTGGTTTCCTTTTAAGTAATGAGAAATAAGTAACATTAATATTGTGATAATCAAAAGAGTATTTGTATGTCAGAACAGAAAAGGGAACCTCTTTCATTAGGGCACCAACTAAAGATATGAAGAAAAATTATAATCTGGTACTCTCTAGAGGATTATTGTGTCCAAGAAATAATTCATAATTCAGTCTACACTCAAAAAAACAAAAGTTAGTGTCAAGTGTTATACTTTTCCTTTGAAACAGTTTCTCTCTCTAGACTTCCTTTTCTATTAAAGAGAAATTATAGTAAGATCAATTTGTATGCAAATTAAGTTTTAGGCTTATTATACTTTGCCTGATTATTCACATAAAGTGCATCAAGAATTGATTGGCTTGGCCGGGCGCGGTGGCTCAAGCCTGTAATCCCAGCACTTTGGGAGGCCGAAGAGGGCAGATCCCAAGGTCAGGAGATCGAGACCACCCTGGCTAACACGGTGAAACCACGTCTCTACTAAAAATACAAAAAAAAAGAAAATTAGCTGGGCCTGGTGGTGGGCGCCTGTGGTCCCAGCTACTCGGGAGGCTGAGGCAGGAGAATGGTGTGAACCCAGGAGGCGGAGCTTGCAGTGAGCGGAGATGGCGCCACTGCATTCCAGTCTGGGTGACAGAGCAAGACTCCATCTCAAAAAAAAAAAAAAAAGAATTGATTGGCTATATAGGCTCCTTTCAAGTTGACTTTGCTGAACTTTACCTAAAAATATACTATTTTAGTCAAAGTCTTGTTAAAATAACCAGTATCTCCAATTGTTTTGTTCTAAAAGACTCTTACTGAACTTATGCAAATAACTATATTTTCATAAAATCACAATTTGAATTTTGGATAACTCAGAGAGAAAGGTAAATTTGCTTACAAAAACATATTTCACCCAAATGGTCTAAACTATAAATAACTATAAAAAATTTTTTTGGACCGTTCTTTAACCAGAGCAGCAGCCTTCCAAACAAGATGTTTGTTCAACTCGGAACTGCCATTCACAAGCCAAACAGGTCATGGGAGCTATCAGGTACTGTAGAATCTAGCAGCTCCTCAGATAGCTAGAATCAGTACTAGGGACAAAAAGAGGGTCCTTGCTTGTGAGTATCTCCTTCTTGTATTCCCAGGTAGCAAGAGCCTGTGTAAACCATTTTAATTTTATCATGGAAGTCTTTTGAACACCTTTGTTTCCATTAGCATAGGGGTAGCTCCAGCCAACATTCCATAACAAGGCAGTAAATGTCCCTCAAGTAGAAATTCTCTAGTCCAGCAGTTGTTATTGGGAAGTACTCACAGTTTTTTGTCATAAGTCCCAATAAATGCTCCACAAAAGGCTACAAAGTGGAGGATTTGTCCTGTCTAGTACTCCAGCTTCTCCCCTATATTTTGTGGGCTAAGGCAATCTTTCTAGTTCCCATTTAGTAAGTTCAGTTAATATTTGTCAATAAGCAGATTTACCTGCCTTCAGTTTTATAGTACTAGATAGGGAAAACATCCCCCAGTCACATACAGTGCCCATTTTCATAAGACATTTAGGTAAAAGGAGTCACAACTACCTTACATAAAGTCTATTTAAACATCTCAGATTTCTTAATTCTGTAAACCTGTGTGTTTTTATGTTCTGGTCCCGGGAACTTTTCTACCCCCAGACCATTTTACCTTTTCTGGTAAAAAAAAAAAAAAAAAAAGGGGGGGGGGTTTGGGTTCCCAGCAGGGAGTTGAGCCAAGGGACTCAGGCCTTTTTGTCAAATTTTTATCTTAATTTGCCTCAGCATTGCCCCAGACAATGTCAGCTTTCTCATGATAATCTTTGCCTTCTGATTTTTTAAAAAACATTTTCCAATCTAGGGCAAATAGTGAATAAGCATCCAAAAATTTCTATCACTTTTCTGGGGTGAATTCTTTGACTCCCTTTTTCCTTTCCCATTTTTTTTTGGTTAATGACCCCCATTTTTTGTTTTTTGGTTTTTTTTTTTGAGATGGCGTCTCACCCAGGCTGGAGTGTGGTGGCGTGATCTCTGCTCACTGCAACTTTTGACTCCCGGGTTCAAGCGATACTCCTGCCTCAGCCTCTTGAGTAGCTGGGATTACAGGCACTCGCCACCATGGCTGGCTAATTTTTGTATTTTTAGTAGAGACGGGGTTTCTCCATGTTGGCCAGGCTGGTCTTGAGCTCCTGACCTTAGGTGATCCACCTGCCTCAGCCTCCCAAAGTGCTGGGATTACAGGCATAAGCCACCTTGCCTGGCCATGAGGTGTAAGCATGCGTAAGACCATGAGGGACAGCAAATTTGATAAGGCCTCTCAAGCAGTCATATGATTCTGTGGGAAGGGTACCCATGTAAAAGGGGCCCTGTTAACCTCCAGATTTACCATGACCTGCGTTATGGACATATTAGGTAGGAGAATATCCCGGTCATTATAAAGCCAGTCCTATGTGGCTTGCATATGAAGCATATCAACTGTTTCATCTGTGGTGCTCCACTTGGTATTTTATAGGGGGAGGCAGGAAGTCCCCTTCTCGGGGCAAACCTTACAGTGGCATTTATTTGGTCCACTAGGCTGGTTGTTCTCTCAGGAATAACTTCCTGTGCATTTGGATCACATACATTCATCTGTGATTGTTTAATAGTGAGCTGTGGGTCCTGCATTAACCCAAACAAGCTCTTTCATTCTGTAGCATTTAAAATTAAGGATTTTGTCCTTAAAATGGTCATTTTTACAGTCCATTATTATAAAAGTTTCTCCAGAAGCTGATGATACCAATCTATGAAACAGAACAGTTCCTTTACATTAAACCCTCTGGTTTTAATAGTTACTTGGTTTTGCCCTTCCCCAATATTGACTATCTTCTTGGTAACCACAGGCCTCAGAGGTAACTTTATTTGCCCTGGCATACTTTTTCTTTTTATCCATTTAGTTTTATTTGTACAATTTTTCCTTTATTTTAAATTGACGCTTAAATAGTCTCTTAACTAGGGAAAAACTTACATTTTCTTTAGCAAAAAACACATCCTTGTATGTGTTTGTTTATTTATTTTTGAGACAGTCTTGCTCTGTCACCCAGGCTGGAGTGCAGTGGCATAATCTCGGCTCACTGCAACCTCTGTCTCTCAGGTTCAAGCAGCTGGCCTCAGCCTCCTGAGTAGCTGGGATTACAGGCATGCGCCACCATGCCCAGCTAATTTTTGCATTTTTAGTAGAGATGGGGTTTCACCATGTTGTCCAGGCTGGTCTCGAACTCCTGACCTCAGGGGAACCACCCACCTCGGCCTCCCAAAGTGCTGGGATTACAGGCATGAGCCACCATGCCTGGCTGTTTGTTTGTTTATTTTTCAGACAGTCTTTCTGTCACCCAGGCTGGAGTGCAGTGGCACTTGTGATCTGCCTGCTTCAGCCTCCCAAACTGCTGGGATGACAGGGGTGAGCCACTGTGCCTGGCCTTTTTTTTTTTTTTTTAATGAAGTCTCACTCTGTTGCCCAGGCTGAAGGGCAGTGGCGTGATCTTGGCTCATTGCAACCTCCACCTCCCAGTGGATTCTCGTGCCTCAGCCTCCCAAGTAGCTGGGATTACAGGCATACATCATCACGCTCGGCTAACTTTTGTATTTTTAGTAGAGGTAGGGTTTCACCATGTTGGCCAGACTGGTCTTGAACTTCTGACCTCAAGTGATCTGCCCGCCTCGGCCTCCCAAAGTGCTGGGATTACAGGCAGGAGTCACTGTGTCCGGCTGTTAATTTATGAGTACTCTTTATCTTTAAGCCAATCTGGTACCTTGTGGCCAAAAACACATAACAAAGTATGTGTACATACACCTAAACACATATATATACACTCATACAAAGTTCTTGTAGTTTATGCTTCAGAACTCTAGCCATGAGATATTAATAGAGACTTACCAGTTTGCAAACAATAGCAAAAAGAGATGGTTGGATGCAAACAGTGGATTTTATCTCAGTGGAAAAGTAACAGCAGACTTAAAGCAGGCTGAAAAAAAAGCAGAGAGATAGAGAACTTAGGAACTTTAGAGTTGCAGATTGAACTTCGGGCTCTGCATTTTTCTTGATGTAATTTGCTCATCAGTTTAAAATGTGCACAAGAACAGACCTCTAATGTGTAACCAGCTGCAGTATTAGAAAACGTGGCATGCTCTTCCATTACACAACCACTTTCAAGTAGAGAGGTCATAAAACCAAACAGGGTGCCTGAGAGAGGCCACTCTCCTTGTGTTTTTTTTTTTTTTTTTTTTTTTTTGAGACGGAGTCTCGCTCTGCCGCCCAGGCTGGAGTGCAGTGGCCGGATCTCAGCTCACTGCAAGCTCCGCCTCCCGGGTTCACGCCATTCTCCTGCCTCAGCCTCCCGAGTAGTTGGGACTACAGGCGCCCGCCACCGCGCCCGGCTAGTTTTTTGTATTTTTTTTAGTAGAGACGGGGTTTCACCGTGTTAGCCAGGATGGTCTCGATCTCCTGACCTCGTGATCCGCCCATCTCGGCCTCCCAAAGTGCTGAGATTACAGGCTTGAGCCACCGCGCCCGGCCTCCTTGTGTTTTTTCATGCCTAGATTATTTGTTTCCCACATTTTTTCTGAAAAGGAGGAACTGAGCTGTGCCTTAAGGTTTAGTGGAGTGGGTCAAAGTGTGCTGGTTGTGGGTGGGACTCCATAATGTGTCACCAATAAGTCATTTCTGCCCTTTTATGTGTCTCAGTTTCTCTTTCTAGACATACAGCACCACCAGGAGGGCTCAAAGTGAGGAATGAGGCTGGGTGCAGTGGCCGACACCTGTAATCCCAAACTGGGAGTCCGAGGCAGGTGGATGGATCACTTGAGGTAGCAGTTCGAGACCAACCTGGCCAATATGGTGAAACCCCATCTCTACTAAAAATACAAAAATTAGCCAGGTATGGTGGCACGCACCTGTAATCCCAGCTACTCAGGAGGCTGGGACACAGGAATTGCTTGAACTCGGGAGTCAGAGCTTGCAGTGGGTGGAGATCCTGCCATTGTGCTCCAGCCTGGGCATCTCAGCAAGACTCCGTTTCAAAAAAAAAAAAAAAGCAGTGACCAGCTCCTGTATGTACGTCCTGGATAAGAATTTTTTTAAACTAATTTTCTTGGGAGTTCCCTGTAGGGCTGCTGCACGTTGTAGGGGGTCAACCCTGCAGACACTTCCACTTGGTCTCCAGTCACCCAGGGTTGCCTTTTGGTTGGAAGGAGCAAAATGCCCTTTCTTTTTGGAGTTGAGGAAACTCAGTCTGTCATCTATGAAAATGACAGTTCAGTTCCTCACACAAACGTGCACACAAGCCAATCGAGATTAATTTCAGGAGGAAAGGCAACGAGAAGACTCTTTAGAATGCACCCCTGGGCCAGGTGTGGTGGCTTATGCCTGTAATCCTAGCACTTTGGGAGGCCAAGGCAGGTGGATCACTTGAGCTCAGGAGTTCAAGACCAGCCTGGCCAACATAGCAAGACCCTGTCTCTACAAAAAGTACAAAAATTAGCTGGGTATGGTGGCACACCTCTGTAGTCCCAACTACTCTGGAGACTGAAGAGGAGGATCTCTGGAGCCTGGGAAGTTGAGGCTGCAGTGAGCCATAATGGTGCCAGAGGACTCCAGCCTTTGAGCAAGACTCTGTCTCAAAATAATAATAACAACAACAATAGTAATGATAATAATAATGGGAATGCACCTCTGAACTAGAATTAGGATCCTAGACAACAACTTCCTGGGAGCTCAGGTAAACCAGCTAAGACCACTTCACGTAAACCATCTTCAGCCACTCTTAACTTTGTAGCTCTCATCTGCCATTACACATGCCAAAGCCAAATCCTCTCATGGTACAAGGTAATTTCTGGTATCTCCAAAAGTCAAAGAATCAAGTAGTGCAATACAGGAAAGCAGAACCGTAGACCTAAAAGCATCTGCCCATTGCTCTTGAAAACTCCATAAAGAAAACACGACATCCCAAAAAGCGGCAAGTGGTGCCTTGTTCTGACTTCTTTAAGGGGTTCGGGTTAATAGAAGGCTTCTCTAGATTTTTTTTTGGTAGCAAAGTTGGGGAAGTGGAAGGGGAAGGAGGAGTAAGGTGGAAGAAAAGACAGAAACCACATGCATGGTTTTGTTTTGCTTTTCCTTTTTGCTGCTGCAAGGAGTTTTAGCCAATTCAGATGTCTTGTTCCCCATAATTGGAATTCTCATTCAGATCTGGCCAAGTTGGTTAGAGTTGGAGCTGGTCAAACCCGATGGGAGAAAGACCAGAACAAAAAACCAACAATATGATTACTGAGTGCTCTAATGGCAAGGCAAAATTAAGACCAGCTGATTGTTAATTGTAACTTTAGCCAAATGAAAGCCCAATTCACCTACTTACCTAGGAATGGGTCTCAGGTGGAAGACTGCTCTCTACTATCCCAGAAGCAGGAAAAAACTCAAACTCCAGAAAGGAGTTAGCTGCTGTCACGCGCGTCCGTGTGAAGAGATCACCAAACAGGCTTTGTATGAGCAACATGGCTGTTTATTTCACCTGGGTGCAGGCGGGCTGAGTCCGAAAAGAGAATCAGCAAAGGGAGATAAGTGTGGGGCCGTTTTATAGGATTTGGGTAGGTAAAGGAAAATAAGTCAAAAGGGGCGTTGTTCTCTGGTGGGCAGGAGTGGGAGTTACAGGGTGCTCAGTGGGGAAGTTTTTGAGCCAGGATGAGCCAGGAAGAGGAATTTCACAAGATAATATCATCGCTTAAGGCAAGGACCAGCCATTTTCACTTCTTTTGTGGTGGAATGTCATCGGTTAAGGCGAGGCAGGGCATTTGCACTTCTTTTGTGATTCTTCAGATACTTCAGGCCATCTGGGCATAAACGTGCAAGTCACAGGGGATGTGAAGGCTTGGCTTGGGCTCAGAGGCCTGACATTCCTGCCTTCTTATATTAATAAGAAAAATAAAACAAAATAGTGTGAAGTGTTGGGGCGGCGAAAATTTTTTTGGGGGTGGTATGGAGAGAGAATGGGTGATGTTTCTCAGGGCTTCTTCAAGCGGGATTGGGGCGGCGTGGGAACATAGAGTGGGAGAGATTAAGCTGAAGGAAGATTTTGTGGTAGGGGGTGATACTGTGGGGTAATTAGAAGAAACATTTGTCATATAGAATGCTTGGTGATGGCCTGGATGCGGTTTTGTATGAATTGAAATACTAAATGGAAGACACAAGGTAAGAGAAGGAGAAAGAACAGGTATTGAAGGACTAAGAATTGGGAGTACCTAGGACATCTAATTAGAGAGTGCCCAAGGAGGTTCAGCATAGCCTTGCCAGCAAAGATCATTTATTTACTTTAAGAGGGAATTTAGAGTGGCGGTTTGGGATAGCACTAGGAGATACCAACTGTGATGGCTTGGAGAAACAGTGTAAACCGGCAGTGTAAACATGAGCAGGGCATTTATGAGTAGTTGAGAACGGTGAATAGGAGGAGTAAGACTAGACAGAATACAGTAGGGATGAAAGTTTTTTGGGGTGCAGTCTAAGTTGGTCTGGTGTCTGGAATGAGACTGGGACCTAATAAAAAGGAGTGTCCACATAGGAGCTCAAATGGGCTGGAACCTGTAGCATTCCGAGGATAGGCCTGAATTCTGAGAAAGGAAAGTGGTAAAAGTATTGTCTAGTCCTTTTTAAGTTGGTGACTGAGCTTGGTGAGGTGTGTTTTTAAAAGACCATTAGTCTATTCTACCTTTCCTGAAGATTGAGGACGGTAAAGGATATAAAGGTTTCACTGAATACCAAGAGCCTGAGAAACTGCTTGGGTCATTTGACTATTAAAGGCTGGTCTGTTATCAGACTGTATAGAGGTAGGGAAGCCCAAACCGAGGAATTGTGTCTGAAATGACCGCGGTGGCCTTCTCAGACCCTGTGGGAAAGGCCTCTATCCATCCAAAGTGTCTACCCAGACTAAGAGATATTTTAGTTTTCTGACTCAGGGCATGTGAGTAAAGTCAATTTGCCAGTCCTGGGCAGGGGCAAATCCTCGAGCTTGATGTGTAGGAAAGGGAGGGGGCCTGAACAATCCCTGAGGGGCAGTAGAATAGCAGATGGAACACTGAGAAGCGATCTCCTTGAGGATAGATTTCTAGGATGGAAAGGAAATGAGAGGTTCTAAGAGGCAGGCTAGCGGCTTGTAACCTACTATGAAATGACGACAGAACAGAATGGGCCTGTGAGGCTGGAAGGAGATAATTTCATTGGTCTAAGAACTATTTGCCTTGTGTGTGAAGAGATTGATAGGTGGAAGTTTCAGCGGGGAGTAGGTGGGAGTGGCTGATGTGAAGGAGGAAAACTGCCCTGAGGGATAGAAGTTGTAATGCTAGCTGCTTTTTTAGCTAACTTACAGCATAAGCATTGTCCTGAGTGATGGGATCTGATGCCTTTTGATGGAAAGGCGAAGAAGAGAGGCTGGGGTGAAGGGTGTAAAGGAATAGTAACGAAAGTATGTTTGAGATCCAGAACAGAATACTGGGTTGTGGAGGGAGGTATTGAGAATAGGAGAGTATATGGGTTTGGTGCTACGGGGTGGATAGGCAAGACAATTTGGTTGACAAGGTACAGATCCTGAACTAACTTGCAAGCCTTGTCTGGTTTTAGGACAGGTAAAATGGGGGCATTGTAAGGGGAGTTTACAGGGTTTAAAAGGCCATGCTGTAGCAGGCGAATGATAACAGGCTTTAATCCTTTTAAAGCGTGCTGCGGGATGGGATATTGGCATTGAATGGGGTAAGGGTGACTGGGTTTAATGAGATGGTAAGGGGTGACTGATCAGTCGCCAAGGAGAGGTATCCTATACTTGTGGGTTAAGGTGGGCGATACAAGAGGAGGATGTGAAGGAGGATTTGAACCGGGGGAAAAGGCAGCAATGAGGTGTGGCTGTAGTCAGGGAAGCAGATAATTTAAAATGTCTCGACCTAATAAGGGAACTGGGCAGGTGGGGATAACTAAAAAGGAATGCATAAAAGAATGTTGTCCAAGTTGGCACCAGAGTTGGGGAGTTTTAAGAGGTTTAGAAGCCTGGCCGTCAATACCCACATTTATGAGGCAAGGGAAACAGGCCCTTGAAAAGAAGGTGATGTGGCGTGGGTAGCCTCTGTATTGATTAAGAAGGGGACGGACTTACCCCTCACTGTAAGAGTTACCCAAAGTGTCTGTGATGGTCCAGGAGGCTTCTGAGGTGATGGGGCAGCGTCAGTCTTCAGCTGCTAAGCTGAGAAGATCTGGGAAGGAGTCAGAGAGCCTTGGGCCAGAGTTCCAGGGGCTCTGGGAGTGGCTGCTGGGCGAGTTGGACAGTCCGATTTCCAGTGGGGTCCCTCTCAGATGGGACACGGCTTAGGAGGAATCCCGGGCTGCGGGCATTCCTTGGCCCAGTGGCCAGCTTTCCGGCACTTGTAGCAAGCGCCTGGGGGAGGAGGTTCTGGAGGAACTCCTGGCAGCTGCGGTTCAGGCGTTTGGAGTTGTGTGCTGGAGATGTGGGTGGGGTTTGTCTCACAGTGGAGGCAAGGAATTGCAACTTAGAAGTAAGTTGCTACTTGGCTGCCTCTACTCTATTATTGTACACCTTGAAGGCGAGGTTCATTAAGTCCTGTTATGGGGTTTGAGGGCCGGAATTTAATTTTTGGAGCTTTATTTAATGTTGGGAGCAGATTGGGTAATAAAATAAAATGTATATTAAGAATAAGATGGCCTTCTGACCTTTCAGGGTCTGGGGCTGAAAAGCGTCTCAGGGTTGTTGCTAAATAGGCCATGAACTGGGCTAAGTTTTTTATATTTGATGAAAAAGAGTCTAAACGCTAACTGATTTGGAAGAGGTCAGATAAAGAAAAAGGAACATTAACCTTGACTATGCCTTTAGCTCTAGCCACTTTTTTAAGAGGAAATTTCTGGGCAGGTAGGGGAGGGCTAGTCGTGGAATGAAACTGTAAGCCAGACCGGGTGTGAGGAGGGGAGGTGATAAAAGGACTATATAGTGGGGGAGCAGAGGCTGAGG
Organism: Theropithecus gelada; assembly: GCF_003255815.1. Taxonomy (NCBI): domain Eukaryota; kingdom Metazoa; phylum Chordata; class Mammalia; order Primates; family Cercopithecidae; genus Theropithecus; species Theropithecus gelada. The sequence continues at coordinate 82,625,843 of NC_037681.1, forward strand.
AAAAATTGGGACCTAGCTCGGCCTGGCGAGGAGGGGAGAGGTCAGATGGGTCTGTAGAAAGGAAGATTAGAAGGACTCAGTGTCACTTGGGATTGGAGCTGAGGGGACAGGCAGGAGGGAAAGAAGGAAGATTTCGGACAAGTTGCATTGGGAACAGAGACTAGGGAGGGACCGATGTGTAAAAGAATGCCTGGAGGTCAGGCACCTCAGACCGTTTGCCCACTTTACCACAAGAATTATTTAGCTCTTGTAGGATGGAAAAAATCGAAAATGCTGTTTTCTGGCTATTTGGAACTACTGTCGAGTTTGTATTGGGGTTAAGCGGTATTATAGAAGAAAATAAGGCATTTAGGTTTTAGGTCAGGTGTGAGTTGAAGAGGTTTTAGGTTCTTGAGAACACAGGTTAAGGGAGAAGGAGGAATGGAGGGTGGAAGTTGCCCGTAGTGAAGGAGGCAAGCCCAGAGAAAAGAGAGAGTAGAGATACGAAGAGAAGGAGTTCGGGGGTTCTTGCCCTCCAGAAAAGCGGGAAAGGGGTCGGGGTGCGGAACTAAGGTATTGGGGTGCAAAAATAAGATATCGGGGCACAAAAATAAGAGGGGGCGCAAAAATAAGGTCAGGGCGCAAAAATAAGAGGTCGGGGTTCTTGCTCCTACCCCAGAAAAGCAGAGAAGGGGTAGAGACAGGGAGGGTTGGGGTTGGGGTACTTGCCCCTCCCCCAGAAAAGCGGGCCTTGCCGCTTAGGGTGAAGGACCAAGGCAGGCGTCCCCGTAGCATGGTCAGACACCCCTGAAACGTGGGTGAGTAATCAGAGAGGCGTCCCTGCAATGATTAAGCACCAAGGGAAGGCTGTCTTCCCCAGTGCCGGCGTTTTGGGTTCCACGGATAAAACGTGTCTCCTTTGTCTCTACCAGAAAATGAAAGGAATTGAAATTAAAGAAGGGAGAGATTGAAGGGTGGTGCCAAGATTGAAAGGAGAAAGAGGTTGAGAGATAGTGAGAGAGGTTGGAGAAGAGAGTAAAAATGGGGCCGCTTACCCGATTTAAAATTGGTGAGATGTTCCTTGGGCTGGTTGGTCTGAGGACTAGAGGTCATAGGTGGATCTTTCTCACAGAGCAAAGAGCAGGAGGACAGGGGATTGATCTCCCAAGGGAGGTCCCCTGATCCGAGTCACGGCACCAAAATGTCATACGTGTCCATGTGAAGAGACCACCAAATAGGCTTTGTGTGAGCAACATGGCTGTTTATTTCACCTGGGTGCAGGCGGGCTGAGTCCGAAAAGAGAGTCAGCAAAGGGAGATAAGTGTGGGGCCGTTTTATAGGATTTGGGTAGGTAAAGGAAAATTACAGTCAAAAGGGGCGTTGTTCTCTGGCAGGCAGGAGTGGGGGTTACATGGTGCTCAGTGGAGGAGCTTTTTGAGCCAGGATGAGCCAGGAAGAGGAATTTCACAAGATAATATCATCGCTTAAGGCAAGGACCGGCCATTTTCACTTCTTTTGTGATGAAATGTCATCGATTAAGGCGAGGCAGAGCATTTGCACTTCTTTTGTGATTCTTCAGTTACTTCAGGCCATCTGGGCATAAACGTGCAAGTCACAGGGGATGCAATGGCTTGGCTTGGGCTCAGAGGCCTGACAACTGCCTTCCATCATTATGGAAGCAGGAGAACTTGCCTTCCTTGTTGGAGCAAGTAAAATTTCAGAAAAAGGAGTTGTATAACAAAATAAACTTTAGATATTGACCAAATTTTGGGAGATCAGGGATTCTCTGGCATGGGGCCTCCCAGGCCTCAGCCAATTATCCTCTTGGTTTGAGCAGTAAAGATAGCTCAAGCTGGTACCAAGCACAAACAGGCGATTTGTCAAAGGTCGGGGCACTTCCACTCAGAAGCCCTTTCAGGTTGCCAAATGTGAACCCAAAATATCTGAGACAGGTTTTAGTGAATTTAGAAAGTTTATTTTGCCGGGGTTAAGGACGCAGCCACGACATAGCCTCAGGAAGTCCTGATGATATGTTCCCAGGGTGGTGAGGATACAGCTTGCTTTCGTACAATTTAGAGAGACATAATACATCAATCAATATATGTAAGATTTACATTGGTTTGATGTGGAAGGGTCAGACAACTCAAAGTGGGGGCTTCCAGGTCATAGGCAGATTTAAACACATTCTCATTGCCAGTTGGTTGACTGTCAGTAGAAAGGAATGTCTGGGTTAAGATAAGGGGTTTGTGGAGACCAAGGTTTTATCCTGCAAATGAAGCCTCCAGGTAGCCGGTTTTAGAGAAAATAGATTGTAAAGGTTTCTTATCAGACTTAAGGTCTGCATTAATGTTGCTGCTGGAAGGGTGTGATGAGGCATGTCCTACCCCCACTTCCCTTCATGGCCTGAACCAGTCTTTCTGGTTAAATTTTAGAGTGCCTTGACCAAGGAAGGAGTGCAGTCAGATGGTTGTGGGAGCCTCTGAATTTTATTTTTGGTTCACACAGATATAACTTAGAGAAGGTTAAGCATCACTTCTACAATGTTTCCCATGCAATTTAACGTATCAAATAAACCTAATTTAAAAAATTAATCAGAGATAAGTTCAGGAAAACCTAGTTATTTTTATTTATTTATTTATTTATTTTTTTTTTTTTTTGAGACGGAGTCTCGCTCTGTCGCCCGGGCTGGAGTGCAGTGGCCGGATCTCAGCTCACTGCAAGCTCCGCCTCCCGGGTTTACGCCATTCTCCTGCCTCAGCCTCCCAAGTAACTGGGACTACAGGCGCCCGCCATCTCGCCCGGCTAGTTTTTTGTATTTTTTAGTAGAGACGGGGTTTCACCGTGTTCGCCAGGATGGTCTCGATCTTCTGACCTCGTGATCCACCCGTCTCGGCCTCCCAAAGTGCTGGGATTACAGGCTTGAGCCACCGCGCCCGGCCAACCTAGTTATTTTTAACATCTCTCTTTTTAAAAGATGAAAAAACAAACCCTTTGAGATTTTCCAGGGGCCGTTTGGAAAAATCTCAAGTTTGAGATTTTCCAGGGGCCCTTTGGAAAAATCTCAAGTTTGAGATCAAGATTTTATTTAGGATTTGATTTTGAGAAGGCAAAATGTCAAAAGGTTCGAACGTTTGATTAAATAGGGTCCCAGGTCACATTTTTAAAAGAAGACTTGGTTCTCTTAAATAGGGATATAATAAAGCACTGGAAATTATTCCAATAAGACACAGAATCTTTGTTTCCTAGGCAGATTACTTAAAAAGTAAAGAAAAATCTTTTACACAATCTCTCATAAAGAGCAGATTAGTAGTCCAATAAATTTAGTCCCTTGAGAGAGAAAATTGAACTCTAGTTTTACATCAATACACTATTGATATTAAAGCTTTAATTTTAAAACCTCATAAATAAACCCATTCAGTCTTAGCCAGCTCGACCATATAAAATATGGTTTTTTTCTTTTGTTTTTTTGTTCCACATTTCCTTTACAACTTCATATATTCCTTCAGGTTTTTGTCCTTTCCTCTTTCACATTCTGGAACAACCTTTCAACACCTCTTAAACAACTACAAAAACTTATTTTGCATTCCTTGGATACTTTTATCTTTTTTTTTTTTTTTTTTTTTTTTTTGAGACGGAGTCTCGCTCTGTCACCCAGGCTGGAGTGCAGTGACCGGATCTCAGCTCACTGCAAGCTCCACCTCCCGGGTTTACGCCATTCTCCTGCCTCAGCCTCCCGAGTAGCCGGGACTACAGGCGCCTGCCACTTCGCCCGGCTAAGTTTTTGTATTTTTAGTAGAGACGGGGTTTCACTGTGTTAGCCAGGATGGTCTCGATCTCCTGACCTCGTGATCCGCCCGTCTCGGCCTCCCAAAGTGCTGGGATTACAGGCTTGAGCCACCGCGCCCGGCCCCTTGGATACTTTTAATAGAGTTGTTTTCCTTCACGGTTATTGCTTCTAGTAGTTTTGTTTCCATATATACATTATTTTTAACAACATTTTACAGGGAAATCTAGGCAGTAGTCATGAATTGTCTGTCATATAACAGCATTTTTTTTTAGCAGATTAGTGAATTTTATGAATATAGCATTTCACATGTTCTAGAAATAAAAACTTTTTCATAATAAAACTTCTCAATGTGGTCAAAAGTAGATGTTTACTAAGAGACCCAAATATCTTTAGTTTCTCTATAAAAATAAGTAGCTAAAAGCATGTATAATTTAAACATGTTTAGTAACTGTGTTACTGGGGGTCCTTGCTCCCAGAGCTCCCAAGATGGTGGGGGGGCCACTTCCACAATGGGGGCAGGCCGCTTTCAAGATGGTGGCAAGCCTCATGTTCTCTTGACCAGGGAATGGACTCTTGGGCCATGCGGTGAGTGTTATAGCTCTATTAGAAGCCGTGGGTCACAGAAGAGAACCGTGGAACCTAGTAACTAGTGTTCAGCTCGATTAGCATGAACCCAGGCACTTAGCCCTGCAGGAACAATGGCAAACCTTTAGCCTGATGGGGAGTGGCAGTGGGCGCCTCGCTTGATCAGGAGCACAGCGGACACCCTGCCGGATCCAGAGGGCTGGAAGTTAGTGGCGGGTCTGTGCCAGCGGCAAACAGCAGTGGTGAACTGCGAGCAAAAGCTCAGCTCGACCAGGAGAGCGTGCAGTTGTAAGATTTAATAGAGTGAAAACAGAGCTCCCATACAAAGGTAGGGGACCCAAAGAGGGTAGCGGTTTGGTATGCCTGGGTTTATATCCTGATCATTGTCCCTCCTGCTGTGCTCTCAGGCAATAGATGATTGGTTATTTCTTTACTTCCTGTTTTTGCCTAATTAGCATTTTAGTGAGCTCTCTTTCCTACCTGATTGGTGAGGTGTTAGCTAAGTCGTAAGCCCCGTGTTTAAAGGTGGATGCAGTCACCTTCCCAGGTAGGCTTAGGGATTCTTAGCCTAGGAAATCCAGCTAGTCCTGTCTCTCAACTATTTCAGCATTTTATTTTACTTAGAACAATCTATATATTCAATGAATACCTGTAACTTAGTATAACTTAAGGTTTCAAATTACCAAACAGATTTTGGAAAGACTTTCATTTATTTTTATTTTTTGAACAACCTTTGAGCAAATAATTTTTTCTTTTAAAAAATTTGGGCCGGGCGCGGTGGCTCAAGCCTGTAATCCCAGCACTTTGGGAGGCCGAGACGGGCGGATCACGAGGTCAGGAGATCGAGACCATCCTGGCTAACATGGTGAAACCCCGTCTCTATTAAGAAATACAAAAAACTAGCCGGGCGAGGTGGCGGGCGTCTGTAGTCCCAGCTACTCAGGAGGCTGAGGCCGGAGAATGGCGTGAACCCGGGAGGCGGAGCTTGCAGTGAGCTGAGATCCGGCCACTGCACCCCAGCCTGGGCGACAGAGCAAGACTCCGTCTCA